>NC_056741.1:1412759531-1412912031 GCF_019279795.1 Protopterus annectens
CAAAAAAAAAAACCTCATTCAGCACTTGTCACCCTTGTCAATGACGGACAAAGGTGGAACCCCTGGGACAAATTTATGGTTTCCCATCCACTCATCAAGATTGCGTTTGAAGAGGGTCAGCGAGGTACTCTTTTTGACATGTATGGAAAATCTATTCCAGAGATGGGGCAGCCTCTGGGAGACAAACCTGTCTCTCCAGTAGGTTTTGTTGATGTCCCACATTAGATTTAGGCCTATCAAGTGGTTAATGCGCAAGGAGTTAGATTTATGGATATGGAGCATCTCTAGTAGGGCAGATTCCGATATTGCCTTGTAGTCGAGACACAGATCACCTCTGAGCAATATGTATGATACAGAGTAGAGTGATAGTGATTTAAGCCTGTTCCACATGGGATAGGTGTTGGAGGCCATGGATTCTCTTTGTGAGGTATTTCTGTGGCCTTTCCAGTTGGTGCAGGTGTTTGGAGAGGTACATACCAAATGGGGCATTATACTCAATCATAGGTCTAATAAGGGGGGAGTACAGAGAGGTGATAACCTCTTTTTTTCTGGATGTAATCCCTTTACTTATAAGATGGACCAGGTAAAAGGCTTTTCTGACCACAGCTGCCACATGATGGTCGAATGTGAGATTGGTGTCAACCTGAATACCCAGATCTCTCACCACAGGTTGTGTGCTTAGGGGGTTGCCATTGATGTGGTAATCAGTAGGGGTCATATTTTTGCCGAATGGTATGATAATACATTTTTTTGCATTTAACTTAAGGCCATGACTTTAGTACCAGTTATTTGTAGCTGTGAGACCCTCTTGCAGTATGTTAACATCAACTGGGGAGTCAGTGACAGCACCCAACTTACAGTCATCTGCAAACTTGGTCAGCCACAGGCCCTTTGTCTTTGCCTGGACCTCTGAGAAGTATATGCCAAACACTATGGGTCACAGGACAGATCCCAGGGGAAAACCACTAGTGACAGGTCTGTTGTCAGAAGTGGTAGCACCTATTTTGACCTTGTGGGTTCTATCTGTGCACCAGTTGGCCACCCATCTGATTAGACAGGGATTAACACCAAGTTCTGTTAGCTTTTTGATGATGCCCGAGTGGGGGAGTGTGTCAAAGGCCTTGCCCAGGTCAAGGTAAGCTATATGTACTGACTTTCCCTCATCCAGGGCCACGGTAACAGTCTCAAAGAAGTCTACTAGATTCAATAGGCAAGCTCTGCCCCTGACAATTCCAAATTGGGTGGGGATGAGTGCTTGGAGATTGCCTATGTCCTTGTTTATGCGAGCCATAATAATACACTCCATGACTTTACAGATCAGACTTGTGAAGCTAATGAGGCGATAGGTTTCTGGGTCAGCAGTGGCGTCACCTTTGTACAAAGGGATGATGATGGGAGTTCTCCACTCTGCTGGAATGAAGCCTGTAGTTAGGGTGTGGTTGAATAGGGTGCTCAGTGGCGAAGCTAGTTCTTGCTGGAGATGGTGCAGTATACAGCCTTGGATACTATCAGGTCCCATGGAAGCTGTGTTCTTTGCCTTCATAAAGGTTATCACAAAATGTAGATTACGTGCACAATTACTGTAATCTTTCTAAGTGACTAGAAAGCGCAAAAATGTGGTAGGGATGCTCCTGAATACAGATCATGTACACTTAGTGCAGGTGTTAATGAATCTGGCCCACAGTCATAAGCTTCTGTCTGTAGGGAAATTTTCTGTATTTTTTATGTGTGTGTGTGTGTGTGTGTGTGTGTGTAAAAGTTACATTGTTAGAAGAAAAGACGGATGTTGAAAATGAACTGAGTATATAACAAAACGTTTGATTATACTTACTACCAAGATGGGTATGCCTTTGGTTTCAATGATACATTTGAAGTCCAAAACGTTATTGTGGTGTTGGTAATACTTTGGTGTCCTCTAGTGGCCAATAGGAAATGTTGCACTGAAACTACAGCATGGCGAAGAGATGCTAGATGTATGTTTATAAACAAATTTGCTTGGCATAATTATTTTGATAATGCCATTTAACATGTTATATTTAATATAATATGTCTGACTATATTTTTATAAAATGGTTTATGGGATATTTTTATTAGTGTCACTAAATGTGTTTTTGTTTAATTTTAACCAAACAGATTTTCATTTATAATTATAAAGCTGTGAGATGTGCTCATAAAAAACAGCCTGAATATTTAAAAATGACTCCTAGGAAAAACTTGCAGTAGGCTAAATTGGGGGGACTGCTATGTTGATTAAGTGGAGAGAATGTAGAAATCTTGTCATACTGTTCCTTGTGTTAGAATCCCTAAACTTTCCAATCCAAGCTCAGCCATTTATTTAGATTCTTTACATTACTATAATAGTTTTTGCTTGTTAATAGCTTAGCTATAGATCATGTTTCTGTTAATACATTATTTAGTTTAGTGGTGAGGATTTTTGGACATTGTTTGACATGTTTCTCTTACAGTTTATTAAGATAGAAAGTATTACTCGCAAGTAGGTGTTTTTTATTAATGAAATAGTCCCATACAGGGCAAAATGTTATGGCCAGTTTTGAAAGAAGTTCATCTCACTGTGGTATCACGCTCCTGGTAAGCATGTTATTCTGGGTGGAAACTCAGTATTTCACCCCATTATGTTACTTTTCTTTTTTATTTTTATTTATTTTTTTTGGGTGCGGGCTCAATAACATAGTCTTTAATTTCTGGTCTTATGCCCTTAATATGCCTATATGAGTTTGGGCGCAATGTCTTCATTATAAAGATGAGTTGAAGGCTTTTTTTACCTCGGGATATTGTCCATGCTTAAAATGGCCATTCAGGGCAGTTAGCCTAATATGTACCTATGAACATACATGACTGACTGCTTGTAGGATGATGATAATTTCCAGATGGCTAGATTGTTTCAGAGAGGTGAGTGAGCAACCTGGCTCTTAAGGTTTTAATTCTTTAAGTTTGGTAGGCAAAAACCTTGTACATTTAATTGGCTTAGCCAGCCATTTTATGAATGTCTGCAGCTCAGTCAATGGTTTGTTTTGACCATTTTTTTTAATTTTTGCTGCCAGTTCCTGCTAGTCATCACCCTGTTGATCTATATAGCATGTGTGTATCATACAGGCATCCATTAGGGATTTTTGTTTTGTTATGCTCTGGTCACACTTTTCCTTATCCTGTGCAATCCCATAGCATCCAAGGGGAAGACATGTATTGAGCTTGCAGTGTAATTTTCCATAAGTCATCCAAAGCCTGCTCCTTTGTCAATAGAATGTATTTTTGCCTATGGTCTCTACTAGTTATTCAGGTGTGCCCAGTCAAATGCCCTTCCCCAGTCCCAGTTCCACACCACAAAATGGGCTAGCTGACACAAGACATACAGTCCCTACTAGGCTTCTTTGGTATCTGTGCCACTAATACTTGGGCTGCTGGATTCACATTTAGGGCTCCAACTGTCTTCACTATGGAGCCAGGTTGGTTTGCTTAGACCAGCTTGGATATGTATGCAATACTTTAATGTTATCAAATCCCACTAGTGTTTGACTTCTCAGTCATCATGTTCCTCTTCCCTTTCTGTAACTCCATATTGCATCATTTTATTCTCTTTTTAATACATTTTAGGATTTTTAGGCAATCTTGACTACCAGCGTCAGTCAGATTAACTTTGTTTTCATCATTTTCAATGTTGAGATTCTACCTTCATCAGGGATCCTTTTTGGACTCTCCAGAAGCTTGTATTCTAATTTTATTACCGTAACGAGATTAATTCTGCTTTTTATTGAATTTGGAATTAGGGGCATGTGTTTTGTGTTGCTTCATTCCCAGAGGTTTTAGGGACAGCCTTTAACTCTTCTCTGAAAATCTCTATACCTCCCTTTCTTTGCTATTCTAGAAGATGAATAAAGCTTACCCCTAGTTATAAATACTCCAGTATGCTCTCTTAATGACTTATTCTCTACTCCTTGATTATATTTTATCACTTTTTGCAGCTACAATATTTCTGCTCAGGCTGTACTGCTACAAGACAAGCTTTCTCTGCTCCATATTACCCTCTAATTATGTTGCAACAAATGAAACATTTGAGTATGCTATAAGTTACAACTGATTGCTGCTAAACATGTTGATAAATACAAAAAAGAAAGAAAAAATGAAAGGCTGTGATCTCTTTCTTATTTCCTAGATGGTAAAGCAAAAAGAAATACTGAACTGCATTTCTGCTGTACAACAAATACAAAAAAGAAAAAAAAAATGCTTCACTGCACTTTCTATATATGGTTCCACAAATATACAGGCAAATGCCACAAATCAATGTTATGCCTTACTCTACCTGTAGGCTACTAAATACAAAATGCTGTACTGCACTCAATATGTGGTAGCAAATGCAAAAAAATATATATATATATATTTTGTACCTTTTCTGCATTCTGTGATAACAAAGTGCTCTGGCAAAAGTACAAAAGTGACATGGTGTCTTGTAGTCCTTTCATGTGGTGCCAAAAATTTACTGCCTTAAAAAATAGAGAGATAGAGAAAAGGAAAATACCTCCATTATCAGCCCAGGAAAAATCAGTATTCACCCTGCCAGATTTAGTTCATGCATCTGACATAGCAGGTACACGTAAGGGATCAGTTATAGACAGTGAGATTAACGCACCATCAGAGGTTCTTTGTGGTGTTTACTGATCATGCTCTATTCATGTGTCTGTTTTTGGTATACCACATAAAGCAAAGAGAGAGGACATGTTGCCCACTGTATTAGCAGATGCAGCATTTATACCCAAATCTGTGCTTCTATAGTGTTTGTACAGTGAGCTGCAGATGGACATGTAGGATATATGAAGTAAGGTCCCAGCTTGCTGTTCATTACAGAGGCACACTGAATGCTGCAGGCAGTGCTCAGTATCAAGATAAAGGCCTCAGCTTCAAAGTAGCACACATGATGTACAGCATGAGTACCCTGTAAACAAACATCATGAGTGCCCTGTAAACAAACATCATGAGTACCCTGTAAACAAACATCATGGGGGCACATTCTAATCAGTGTGCACAGCATCACTTTCTCTGCACCCTAAAATATCACAGCACAGTAAGAATTTGAAATGAAATAACAGGTCATGGTGGTGGTGCTGCGGTAGTGTTGTCGCCTTATAGTAAGACGTTGTCCTGTTCGATTCTCAGCTAAAGCGTCTTCTGTGTGGAGACATGCGTGAATGGGCGTACCTTTGTTGAAAGCTGTGCGTCAGAGCTGGCAACTTGGTACGTAAAAGTCTACTGCCATTCATTAGCGGACCGGAGTTCTGCTGTGGCGACCCCTAACTGGGAAAAGCCGAAAGATACAACAACAAAAAGGTCATTTCTAGGCATGCATTCCAAGGGACTATTTATGACCCTAGCCCAGATTGCCAATTACCCCAAAGAACTGTCTGGTTAAGTGACTTGTTTAAGGTTACGGAGTAGGCAAATAAAGGTTGAAGAAATCAAAACCTGTATCACAGGGAGTAGCTCATTAACAACTCATAGTTGTAATAGGTTCATAGGTTCATAGGTTCATACTAGGCTATCTGCCCAAGGGCATTTATAAGCCTAGCCCATAGTTATTTGGCTTTCGCCACCCCTTTAGTTTGAATAAAACTATGCCTATTATTTTGCTGTGCCTCTGTCAAGCAGTGACACTGAAGTAATCCCTGGGGTATATCTGCGATCCCCCATCCATTGGTCAAGATTCCTCTTGAACAAGGCCAGCGAGGTGCTCTGCCTCACATGTACCGGGATTTTGTTCCACAGCATAGGGAGTCTCTGGGTGATGAATCTGTCCCTCCAGCATGTTCTATTAATAACCGTGTCAAGGTTCAAGTCTCCGCCCTTGTGGTTCTGAGGATCTAGATTTTTGAGGTGAAGCATATTCATCAAATCAGGGTTTGACATGGCCTTATATGTCAGGCACAGGTCACCTCTGAGCAAGCGGTATGAGACTGAATAGAGCTGGAGTTCTTTCAGTCGGGCAGCATAAGACATATTTTTGAGACCCTTTATCCTTTTGGTGAGGAACTTTTGGGGCCTTTCCAGCTGCTGCAGGTGTCTGGTCAGATACATTCCGAATGGGGCATTGTACTCAATCATGGGTCTAATGAGTGATGAGTACAGGGAGGCGATGACCTCCCTTGATCTAGATGTGAATCCCTTCATGATCAGGTGGGCAATGTAGAAGGTTTTCCTAACTACTTTAGCAACATGAGTGTCAAACGAAGGCTACTGTCAACCTGGGTCCCCAGATCCCTGATGACTTCTTCTGTGCTCAGTGGATTGCCACCTATATGGTAGCTAGGGGTAATCTTGTTTTTCCCGAAGGGTATGACTATGCATTTCTTGGCATTTAACTTTAGGCCATGGCTCTGGCACCAGTTATCCATTTCTGTGAGGCCCTTCTGAAGGATATCTGTGTCAGATGTGTTTTCGACTATGGCGCCCAGTTTGCAGTCATCTGCAAACTTTGTCAGCCATAACCCTCCTGTGTTTGCTTGTACTTCAGAAAACTAGATGCCGAACAAGAGTGGACCCAGGACTGAGCCCTGTGGGACACCACTTGTGACAGGCTTTGAGTCTGACATGGCTCCAGCAACTCTGACCCTGTGGGTTCTGTCACTTAGCCAGTTTGCAACCCATCTTGTGATGTATGGGTTTACATTCAAGCTGATGAGTTTTTTGATGATACCTGAGTGGGGTATTGTGTCGAAGGCCTTTGCCAGGTCAAGGTAGGCTGTATGGACTGCCTTTCCCTCATCAATGGCCTTGGTGACTGTCTCGAAAAAGTCAACCAAGTTTAAACGGCATGATCTGACTTTGACAAAGCCAAACTGGGTTGGATCCAAAGTCTGCAAGTTCCCTATGTCTTTATTTATGAGTTCCATTATGATCCTCTCCATGGCTTTGCAGATAAGGCTTGTCAAGCTAATGGGATGGTAATTTCCAGGGTCGGTGGAGGCACCGCCCTTGTGAAGTGGGACCACAGTCGCCGTGCGCCACTCCTTGGGTACGTATCCTGAGGTGAGGCTAAGATTAAACAGCTGTCCTAACTGCGGGTTTAATTCCTCATTGAGTTCATGGAGCACACAGCCGGGGACACCATCCGGTCCCATGGATGCTGTGTTTTTGCTTTGGAGAGAGCAGTTCTCACCTGGGCGTTGGAGATGATACTGCGGCTACAATCCTCTGGTATAGATATCTCTCATTTTGGGGGGGAGGGGGGGGAGAAGTTTGCACTGAACCTGTCAGCCAGTATGTTGGCAATGTGTGTAGGTTCAGTAATCTTCACATCATTTTGAACTAATTCTGAGCATATCTGGGAGTTTCCTCCTAGGTTTCTAACATAGCTAAAGAAGGCCTTATGATTGTCTTTTGAATCCTTGGCGATTTTTCTCTCAAAATTTGCCTTGGATGATTTTATGAGAGCTCTTAGTTTTTACTTATAATGATCAAAGGTGTCTTACCTTTCAAGGATTTTGCTCTATCTTGTAGTAGCTTCCTCCTTTTGTTGTAGAGCTTGTTTATGGCTGGGGTCCACCAGACTGGACGCTTGCCTTTGGTACAAAGAGTCTTAGTTTTGTTTGGGATTGCCTGATCCATGCAGTCCTGTAGGTGCTGGTAGAAGGCATTTGTAAGTGATTCAGCGGTTTGAGTAATGTTTACCACTGGCTCAGGGGCCTTAAAGGAGACCACACTAGTTTTAGAAGTGTGAAGTCGGCTTTTGAGAAGTTTTTCACTGTGGTCTTTTTTGTTTCGTGTGGGGCGGGATGAGGACCTCCAGCGAGATTAGTTTATGATCTGATCTCACCAGTGAGGGGTATACTTCCGGTGTTGAACATTGTGATCCCATGTTCGTGATGATGAGATCAAGTATGTTTTCTCCTCTTGTGGGGATGGTGACTAGTTGTTCCATGGCATTTGAGTTTATGAACTCCAGGAACCTTTGGGCTAGAGTGTTTTGGCTTGAGTAGTGTTCCCAGTCTATATTAGGGTAGTTGAAGTCACCTAGTATGATGGTGTTTGGAGATACATTTATCCCCTCCATTGTTTTCAGGAAGGCCATGTGAGGTTCCTGAGTTTGAGAGGGTGGCCTGTAACGTGATACAAATTGCAGAGCAGTCTTGCCTATGGTTAATTGCACCTGGATGGTCTCCGATGCATCGTGCGTTGCCACCAACCTTGAGGTGTGGGTGTCCTTTATGAATATGGACACCCCCCCTCCTTTCTTGGTGTTGTCCGGATTTTGGGGCCGGAATGCATGATATGAGGTGAAACCTGCTAGTGCTGGGGTGCTCTCAGGAGCCTTGAACCAGGTTTCTGTCACAGCACAGACATCGATGTTCTCCATACTGAGAAGGGCCTCGAGTGCGTGCATCTTGAGATTGAGACTTCTGGCACTGAGCAGCATTACCCTTAGTTTTTTTACTTTTTTGTGTTCTAGGGTGGTAGGTTTAGAATTTGAGCCTTGCCTAAAAAAGGCACTATGGGGGTGGCAAGAGCCTTTGCCAATATCCGGAAGCCTAGGGGTGACAGATGCAAGCTGTCCCTTGCGAAGCAGCGTGGCTTGTCCAGCATGTCATCCCAGGCAGACAGACATTGGATCCCCTTTGAATGACACCAGAATTTAAGCCAATTATTAAAGCTGATCATCTTATCACTGTATTGTGGCATCATTCTAGGTAAAGGTAGGATACTGCTCAAGGTCAGGGTCATACCTGCCTGGGCTACATAATCAGAGAGCTCCTCAATGTCTCTTTTCATGTAGTCCAAGGAGGTGCGCCTCAGGTCGTTGACACCAGCGTGGACAATGACTGAGTCGTACTTGTACCTGCTGTTGAGAGACCTGAGTGCTTGTGTTATGTGGCGGATTCTTGCGCCCGACAGGCAGCTTACTGTGACCTTCTCCTTACTCAGTCTGGTGAGCGGGACGTCAGTGTGTCTGACTATGGAGTCACCTATGACAAGTATGTTTGGTGTTGTATTTGGCCTTAAGGGCAGTGACTGCTTTGCACACTGATTTTGTTGTTTATGTGTTGTTTGTGTGGTGTATTGAGTTTGCAGTTGCTTGGGTGTCTGCTTTGGAGGCCTCTGCTGTTTAGGTAAATTTTACTCAGAGCCTCCAAGTATGTCTTAGTGTGTTTATGTGTTTGATTCAGTGGTGTGGTCGAGTTATGTGAGACTGGTATTGTGGTGTGTGTAGTTGCCTTCTCCTCCTGCCTGGTCTTGCCAGTCCTGAGTTGAGAGAGCTCAGCCTCCAGTCTGGCTAAATAGCTGCATCTCTCACAAGTGTTAGTGTTACATGGGAGGAGGAGATGGTTGTCCGTGTACATGAGGCAATTGTAACATTGTCTCAGAATTCCCAGATTCACCAAATGGGCAGGAGAGGACGCCAGCATCTGACCCTTCGACATGCTAGAAAGAATTATGAGTTGGTATGAGACAGAAAAGTAGTGGGCTTAGCAGGGAAGTGGGCACTCCTGGGGGTTTTGCTAGTGAGAGATTTGTATAATATAGGAGTGCTTGACCTGCAAAGAGAATGCTTATAAGACAAGGGATATGCTTATAAGACAAGTGCTGAGCTTTTGAGAAGAAAAAGCTATTTGGAACAAGTGCTGCACTTTTTAGTGTAGGTGTAAACTGTTTAGGTTCCTAACAGAGCAGTTCTAAGGGAAAAATTGAAGAACAGACTTTCTGGAGCCAGAAAGAGTTTAACCTTGTTTAACCGGCTGCCCGATGCTGCTCTAGTGGCAACTCCGCTAAATCAAGGCTAAAGCACGTTAAAGCGTGCTTGATAGCAGGGGCTGGAAAGAAGCAGGAATAGACCCAAAAGGGAAAATAAAACTACAGTTTCAAGTCAGTAACCACCTCTACGGGGGGCAGGGAAGCTGCTCAATGTTAGTCACTGCCACTGATGAACAGAGAGACCCTCCCTCAGCCCAAGCAAAAATGGCCTCACAGAAACTTTCAAACAGTTCAGGAACAGCAAGCCTGTAACTGAACTTTTTTAACTCAGAAAAGTTAAAAAAACGCCAGACTGAAGCATGCAGTTATGAGACATGAACCCTTAGTCATCTCCACTAACACTTCTTGATGCTTCATTTGCAGTGTGAGCTAAAGACACAGTCATAATAAAAGTTGGTGTATCTCATATTACATATTCTACAGGTACTTCTAAAGACACAGTCGTAATAAAAGTCGGTGTATCTCATACTACATATTCTACAGGTACTTCTAAAGACACAGTCATAATAAAAGTCAGTGTATCTCATACTACATATTCTACAGGCACTTCTAAAGACACAGTCATAATAAAAGTCGGTGTATCTCATACTACATATTGTACAGGTACTTCTAAAGACACAGTCATAATAAAAGTCGGTGTATCTCATACTACATATTCTACAGGTACTTCTAAAGACACAGTCATAATAAAAGTCGGTGTATCTCATACTACATATTCTACAGGTACTTCTAAAGACACGGTCATAATAAAAGTCAGTGTATCTCACTACATATTCTACAGGTGCTTCTAAAGACACAGTCATAATAAAAGTCAGTGTATCTCATACTACATATTCTACAGGTACTTCTAAAGACACAGTCATAATAAAAGTCGGTGTATCTCATACTACTTATTCTACAGGTACTTCTAAAGACACAGTCATAATAAAAGTCGGTGTATCTCATACTACATATTCTACAGGTACTTCTAAAGACACAGTCATAATAAAAGTCAGTGTATCTCATACTACATATTCTACAGGTACTTCTAAAGACACAGTCGTAATAAAAGTCAGTGTATCTCATACTACATATTCTACAGGTACTTCTAAAGACACAGTCATAATAAAAGTCGGTGTATCTCATACTACATATTCTACAGGTACTTCTAAAGACACAGTCATAATAAAAGTCGGTGTATCTCATACTACATATTCTACAGGTACTTCTAAAGACACAGTCATAATAAAAGTCAGTGTATCTCATACTACATATTCTACAGGTACTTCTAAAGACACAGTCGTAATAAAAGTCAGTGTATCTCATACTACATATTCTACAGGTGCTTCTAAAGACACAGTCATAATAAAAGTCAATGTATCTCATACTACATATTCTACAGGTACTTCTAAAGACACAGTCATAATAAAAGTCGGTGTATCTCATACTACATATTCTACAGGTACTTCTAAAGACACAGTCATAATAAAAGTCGGTGTATCTCATACTACATATTCTACAGGTACTTCTAAAGACACAGTCATAATAAAAGTCGGTGTATCTCATACTACATATTCTACAGGTACTTCTAAAGACACAGTCATAATAAAAGTCGGTGTATCTCATACTACATATTCTACAGGTACTTCTAAAGACACAGTCATAATAAAAGTCGGTGTATCTCATACTACATATTCTACAGGTACTTCTAAAGACACAGTCATAATAAAAGTCAGTGTATCTCATACTACATATTCTACAGGTACTTCTAAAGACACAGTCATAATAAAAGTCAGTGTATCTCATACTACATATTCTACAGGTACTTCTAAAGACACAGTCATAATAAAAGTCAGTGTATCTCATACTACATATTCTACAGGTACTTCTAAAGACACAGTCATAATAAAAGTCAGTGTATCTCATACTACATATTCTACAGGTACTTCTAAAGACACAGTCGTAATAAAAGTCGGTGTATCTCATACTACATATTCTACAGGTACTTCTAAAGACACAGTCATAATAAAAGTCAGTGTATCTCATACTACATATTCTACAGGTACTTCTAAAGACACAGTCATAATAAAAGTCAGTGTATCTCATACTACATATTCTACAGGTACTTCTAAAGACACAGTCATAATAAAAGTCAGTGTATCTCATACTACACATTCTACAGGTACTTCTAAAGACACAGTCGTAATAAAAGTCAGTGTATCTCATACTACATATTCTACAGGTGCTTCTAAAGACACAGTCATAATAAAAGTCAGTGTATCTCATACTACATATTCTACAGGTACTTCTAAAGACACAGTCATAATAAAAGTAAGTGTATCTCATACTACATATTCTACAGGTACTTCTAAAGACACAGTCATAATAAAAGTCAATGTATCTCATACTACATATTCTACAGGTACTTCTAAAGACACAGTCATAATAAAAGTCAGTGTATCTCATACTACATATTCTACAGGTACTTCTAAAGACACAGTCATAATAAAAGTCAGTGTATCTCATACTACATATTCTACAGGTACTTCTAAAGACACAGTCATAATAAAAGTCAGTGTATCTCATACTACATATTCTACAGGTACTTCTAAAGACACAGTCGTAATAAAAGTCAGTGTATCTCATACTACATATTCTACAGGTGCTTCTAAAGACACAGTCATAATAAAAGTCAGTGTATCTCATACTACATATTCTACAGGTACTTCTAAAGACACAGTCATAATAAAAGTCAGTGTATCTCATACTACATATTCTACAGGTACTTAATGAAGTCATTGCTATCATTATCTTTCCATAAAGGTAGGAGAGAAGGTGAGAGATGATGTCTGTGCCTACATGTGTATGTGTGTTTCTGTGTGTGCCTACACACATTTATATTGTGTTTTAATTCTCTGCAAGCCTCGTATGTTGTAAGTCTAAAAAACAATGGAGGAGCAACTGTATAAAACACACGTATATTACTCCAGAAAGAAACAAAAAAGGAGCTCCATGGCTAGGTCATCTGGCACCCTGGGCTGTCCCCCTCTACTGGTGCCCTTTCCCTCAATGCAAAATTGAGGGCCTAAAAAGGTGGGATCTTCGCAAAGATGAGTATAAAAAAAAACAAAAAAAAAAAAAAAAAACAAACAAACTGGAGTTAAAGACCAAAAGACAAAAGAAAAAGATATATTTTGTGTGCTTCCATAACTATACCAAGCTACTTGCCACAACTTCCTACTAGCACACAGCAAACATTCATCTTCCATTATAATGGTGAGTATAGTATCAGCATTCATTTATGAAGCCATAATATCATCATGGCTTCATAAATGAATGCCAGTAATGCACTCGTGCCCATTGGCACCTGCCAATTTAATCACATAACCACCTGCACCCTGGGCAACCACCCTCTTTGCTCCACGCTAAGAATTACTCTCCATAGGAGTGTCCCTGCTAGCTATGTTACACAGCCTCAGTCTCTTGCAGCTCTTTTACAAGCAAGCTGCATGTAACAGTCCATGGCTGCAGGCCTCATCCAGGCTTTTGTTCTCGCTTTGCATCAAAGGTTATTCCACCAAGCTAAAGTCACAAAAGGCCCTTACTGGGCTAACATATTTGGAAAGTTCAAGATCTTCAGGTAAGAGCCTGCTTATGCACACTGAGCCTCCAACTGTGTAACTTCTGAATTCATGCTTTTAGCTATGGCCTTCTATACAAGGAGACATCGGCAATTAGGTAATCAATGCATTTAATTTCCTAGTAAATTGCTGAGAGAATTTCTCATACATGAGTTCTTAGTAAACCTTTAAAGGCAGATTCCACGTCATTTTATCCAACATGTTGCAATACATATATATATATATATATATATATATATATATATATATATATATATATATAAAAAATCCCAATTAAACATATATATACATATATATATATATATATATATATATATATATATATATATATATATTTATTTTATTTTATTTTACATTTGTTGACCGGGCTAGTCCAACTGGATATATGTCCATTTTCAGTAGAGGCCCGGGGAGAAAAGCTCCAAAGACAGATACATTATGACAAAATGTATAAGGTTACAAATACAAAACAGTGTTTGTAAGGTTACAATCAAGTTAACATAGCAGTAGATACAAACATTTTACAGTTTATTACAAGACAAATATTTACAATAATATGGGACAATATATTCTCATGATGTAGATTAATCTTAAGGTTTACAATTTCCTGAGAACGGTTACATACGAGTATTGATAACATGTTGATCAAGATATCCATGTGAGGTAGAACATCACTAAAGCGGGTTCGCTATTCTTCTAAAGTTTGCAGAAAGAGCATTAAATTATAATTAGAGAGGAGTTAGGAGAAACTTAGCCGCTAAAGTAGTAGGTTAGTCAGGGTTAGTGCAAGGGCATAGCCAGTGTGTTCTAAGGTATATTTTGAGTTTTTGTTTGAAGTGAGGTAGGGAAGGAAGTGATATAAGATCACTAGGTAGAAGATTCCAGTATTTCCCAGTTGTGTTAGCATAAAGAGAGCTTCCTGCCATGTTGTTAGACTTACTAATACTAAGTAGAGGTTTGTTAGCAGAGCGTAAGGCATTAAGATTTTTATACGGAGTAATGAGGTTTGAGAGTATAGGAGTGTTGTTGGGCTGATTGAGGATCTTATGAATAATGGTTAGTTGGTTAAAATAAAGCTTATTTTTCAGTTCAAGCCATCCTAGTTGTTTTAGATTCTGGCAGTGATGGGTTTTAAAGCGATTACCAGTAGCAAATCTGGCAATGTTGTTGTGAGATGAAGTGAGTTTAAGAAGATTCTTCTTGGTTAGGTTGATGTAAATTGGTGAGGCATAGAGGAGTGTTGAGATTAGATGACAGTGGGCAATAGTAGTTCTGGCTGTTGGAGTGAGAAAATATTTGATCCTGTATAGGGAGCCCATTTTTCTGTTGACTGTTTTTATAGTGTTATTAATATGGTTATCAAAGCTGAGGTGACTGTCTATAGTTATTCCTAGGAGTTTGGTGGTAGAATCAGGGGATATGAGGGTGCCATTGTTAGAAATGACAGAGAAATCTAAAGGCATGGATTTATGGGTGGGTGTAAAGAGAAGAAGCTTTGTTTTTTTGGGATTCAAGAGGAGGCAACGTTTTGTGAACCAAGTCTCAACTATGTTAAATACTTTCTGAGTTAGGGATTGTAGTTCAGATGAAGATTCAGCTGCACAGATTAAAGTTGAATCATCTGCATATTGTATGCATGTTGCCTGAGGAATAGCTAGGTAGAGATCATTGATAAATGTTGAGAATAAGAGAGGGCCTAGGATGGAGCCCTGAGGGACACCGAGTGAGACTGGAAGGTGGGATGATAGTTTATTCTCCCAGAGCACAGCCTGTTGCCTATTGCTGAGGTAAGAAGTAAACCATTGTACAGCCAAAGTATTAAGAGAGAGTGATTTCAGAATATTTATAAGTAGAGAGTGGTTTAACATATCAAATGCTTTTGAGAGATCAATAAATAGAGAGGAGGAGAGAATATTGTTATTACGGTTTTTGTTTATGGTATCAGTAAAAGATAAGAGGGCAGTAGTAGTACTGTGGAATGGCCTAAAGCCATGTTGGCTTTCAGCAAGTATGTTGTGTTGAGTTAAATGGTTTAGAAGCTGATAGTGAATACATTTTTCCATTATTTTTGCTAAGGGGGATAGTAGGGCTATAGGTCGATAATTAGAGTATTCATTTGAGTTGCCACCTTTGTGTAGGGGGATAATATGTGAGATTTTCCAAATGTTAGGGATGCTTCCCTCGTTAGTAGTTCTATTAATCAGGACTGATATCGGGTAGGCTACTTCTTTAGCTGCTTTTTGCAGGTATTCAGCTGGGATCTGGTCAGCAGAAGGAGTACAAGGCTTAAGTTTTAGAATGAGTTTATAGATATAATTTGTAGAGGTGGATAGAAATTGGAAGGAAGGAAGAGAGCTTGGAGAAGATTTAAGAAGACTGGCTCTATCAGGAGCTAGTTGACTGGCTAGAGATTGGATAGCCTCTGTGAAGAAGGAATTGAAAGCATTGGCAGTTTGGATAGGAGTCTCATGTGTTGCACCTGTTGAGGTTGGTGTTCTGGAGTGACCTGGATAGAGGAGTCTATTGATACTTGCCCAGAATTTTTGAGGATTGTTTTGGTTTGTTTGCTGCATTTTACAGTAGAATTTTTTTTGTCTGAGAGGATTTCTTTTTTTGTCATGTTTCTCATATGTCTAAAGTTTTGTTGATCTGATGTACTTTTGGTAGTTCGACACTTGGACCAGGCTTTATTTCTAAGGAGGATTTTTTTCTTGGTTTCATTTGTAAGCCAGGGGGCAGGTTTGGACCTAGTTCTGATAGTACATTTAGGAGCGTGGTGGTCTAGGATTTCTAAGAACTTAGAGTTGAAATAGTTGACAGCCTGCTCAAGTGGGAGGGTTTTTAATTGAGACCAATCACAGGCACTGAGTTCACTCTGGAAAAGGTGTTGGTTAAATTGCTTGTTGGACCGTATAGTCCTATATGAGGTTGGGTGAGAGATATTAAACTTTTGCCTGATTATATAAGTCAAGGAATGGTCACTTACATCGTCAGGGAGGATACCAACTGTGTAAGTTTGGTGGTAGTTATTAATAAGGATCCAATCCAAAGTGCTCTCTTTTTTGTTTGGTTTGTTTATTCTTGTTGGGGAGGTAATGGTCTGAGAGAAGCCTTGAAGGTTAATGTGAGAGCTAGGATGTTCAGTATTTATGTTCTTCCAATCTATGTTAAAGTCTCCTAGGATAATTGTTTCTTGTGGGAAGGATGTCGGATGTTGTGGGAGGGATATATATATATATATATATATGTAGAATCCCAATTAAACACCTTTTGCTGGAGGGGGCAACTTCATTTATCTATGAGTTATTTTGTGTGCATAAGACTTAATGTTTAAAGGTGACAGAATTAGCAGTCCCACTGACCTTAGTGCTGTACCCAAAATGTATGAGTCATGCCTGGAAATTACCAAATGTATGGGGAAAAGCATGCATATTTTTTGTTTTCCTATCATGTTCGTGCAGACCAAACATGTCATTCAGTCATTATTGGATGATAGTGGGAGTACATCTATTTCATTTATTTTCTTTGTGTGGACAATAACTAGGAATATTATAGCTGCATTAGGCTATCAGTTACAGTGTTATCACAATAATGAAATCTGTCATTGATAGACATTGTTTGCTAATATGCACACACACACACACACACACACACACACACACACACACACACACACACACACACACACACACACACACACACACACACACACACACACACACACCCACACACATCATTCGGAACCTCGACTTTTCAAAAAGTCAAATATTTCATATGGTCAAGACTATATGATTGACTTTTTGGAAAGTCAAACTTCAGAAAACAACATAAATCTTATATATACAGCTCTGAGATCACACTACAGTGGGGAAAAGGGTAAATTATCCGATCTCCACTGTACTGTGATCTCCATTCAAAAGCTTTGACTTTCCAAAAAGTTGATCATATGGTCCATATGATGTTTGACTTTCCGAGGAGCTGAGCATACATATATATGTCTACTTATAAATTTTGAACTTTCAAAACATCGACTTTCTTATGGTCGAGACCATAACATCAAAGTTTTGAAACTTCAAAATTTAAATAAAAAAAATAAAATAAAAACAAAAAAATATTTTTTTTTTTACATTTTTGCAGGGGGGCAGGTTCCCCTGCACCCTCCACACCCCCTGTTAATTAAATATACCGAATCTGAGATCGCACTACAGTGAAGAAAGCGGTAAATATACCATTCCATGCTATACAGCAATCTCCATTTAAACGGTTCGAAGTTTCAGAATTTCAGAACTTCGATCTTATGGTCTTGAGCATAAGAAATAGGTACTAGGCTATCTGCCCGAGGGCATTTATAAGCCTAGCCAGAGTGTGTTGGCTTTCGCCTCCCCATTGTTTAATTAACCGATCCTGTGTCAAGCAGAGCCAATGAAGTGATCCCGGAGTGTATTTTCTGTTACCCATCCACTCGTCAATGTTTCTGGTGAACAGTGTTAGTGAGGGGCTCTGCCTATAGTAATTTGGAATTTAAAGCATGGGGAGTCCATGTGACAGGAATCTTTCCCTTCAGCATGTTCTATTTATTGTTGTGGCAAGGTTTAGCTCACTAGAGCACGTGGCTCGCAGTGACTTGGATTTCTTTAGATGGAGCATGTCCATCAATTCTGAGTTGAACATGGCTTTGTAAGTCAGGCAGAGATCACCTCTGAGTAAGCGATATGCCACTGAGTACAGACGGAGTTTTTTTAGTTGGGCTGCATAGGACATATGTTTGTGGCCAGTAATCCTCTTGGTGAGGTACTTTTGTGGACTTTCCAGCTGTTGGAAGTGTCTTGTGAGGTACATCCCAAATGGGGCATTGTACTATATGATGGGTCTAATGAGCGACGAGTAGAGGGGCACTATAACCTCTTTATTTCTTGATGTGAACCCTTTAGTAATTAGATGGGCCACATAGAAGGATTTCCTAACTACTTTGGCAGTATGATTGTCAAAGGAGAGATTACTCTCTGCCTGGGTCCCCAGATCTCTCATTATCTCTTCTGTATTAAGGGGGCTGCCACCTATGTGGTAATTCGTGGCTGTTTTGTTTTTTCCAAATGGGATGACTATGCATTTTTTGGCATTTAGCTTGAGGCCATGACTTTGACACCAGGTGTTCGTCTCAGTAAGGCCCTTTTGGAGGATGTCCGTGTCAGCAGGAGAGTCAATTATGGCTCCTAGTTTGCAGTCATCGGCAAACTTGGTTAGCCATAGTCCTCCTGTGTTTGCCTGTACTTCTGAGAAGTATATGCCAAACAGTAGGGGTCCCAGGACCGAGCCTTGTGGGACACCACTTGTGACTGGTTTAAAGTCGGACCTGGAGCCCGCTATTCTTACCGTATGAGCTCTGTCTGTAAGCCAGTTGGCAACCCATCTTGTGATGTAGGGGTTTATGTTCAGGCTGGTGAGTTTTTCTGTAATGCCCGAGTGGGGAATGGTGTCAAAAGCCTTGGCGAGGTCAAGGTAGGCTGTGTGAACCACCTTTCCTTCGCGTATGGCGTTGGTGACTGTCTCAAAAAGTCAACCACGTTTAGTAGGCATGATCTGCCCTTAACAAAGCTGAACTGGGTCGGGTCAAGTGTTTGGAGGTTCCCAATGTCTTTGTTAATGAGTTCCATGATGATGCTCATAGAGTGCATTTGTAAAGATTTCTGCATCTTAGGCAGCGTTCTCCGTTAGCGTGGGGGCTGTAAAACTTACCACCTCTGTCTTAAGTAAGGTGAAGTTTGCTTTAGAGAAGTTTTTTACTGTGGTTTCCTTAGCTGGGGGTGGTGGTGGGGTGTGAACATCCAGAGTGATTAGTTTATGGTCTGATCTAACCAGTGGCGGGTTGACCTCTGGTGTGGAACCATGTTGGTGATGACCAGGTCCAATATGTTTGCACCTCTGGTAGGGGAGTTTACCAGCTGATCCAGGGAGTTTGATTTGATGAATTCCAAGAAGCGCTGGGCCTGGGAATTTGTACTTGAGTAGTTTTCCCATTGAAATCACCCGATATCAGGGTGTTCAGTATGACCTTCATGTGTCTCCAGAAAGGTGGAGTGGTGGTCCTGGGTCATGGAGGGTGATCTGTAGCAGGCCACAATTTGCTTTGCAGATTTGCCCAATGTTAGTTGCACATGGATGATCTCAGAGGTATCATGCTGCGCCACTAACCTGGAGGTGTAGGTATCCTTTATATACATATATATATATATATATATATATATATATATATATATATATTTATATATACACACACACACACACACACACACACACACACACACACACACACACACACACACACACACACATAATGGGGATAATATGCAATATACTGTAAGCAAATAATTCTATACTTTTGTGAAGCACTGGGAATTTAAACATACTACTTCAATTTCCAGATGTCTGCAAATCAGTGGGCAAGTAAAATGTACAGTCTGGACTGTAAAGAATATTATAAGAAGGTGAGACATCTCTGAAAACTCAGATTGCAGTCTTTCAATTCTGAAATATAGAAATATACCATTACAACCTGCAGCCCATACAGCAGCAGAACAGTTAATGGGTAGTTGCCTCAAAGTTAGGCTTCCTACTTCATATACTTTCTTTGTCCTTGAGAATCAAAGAAATAAAATCAAAGGAAAAAGCTTCTTTATTTGCAGCAGTCCACTGTGGTATTCCTGTAGGTATTTTCCAGGCAGACAGCTCACCATTGTAGAATGTGCACATTCTCAAAATCAGGCAATGAAAACATGAAGCACTCCTTCTCTCGGTCTTAATTTGTTCGGTTTATTCAAAGTACTGAGTCCTTTTACCTGTCAGCCTTTATTGGATATGTTTCTTCAAGAAATTTCTGTTGTATGTGCATCATTAAAAGGGAGTTACCAGTAACTGGGCTTTGTGCCATATGACCTCATCAATGTTAGGTAAAAGTTGTTGAATGCATATCATGTCTAACACCTCTTTGTTCGACGATCTTGTCTATGTCTTTACTTAGCGGTATGCATATACTATATTCCTATTTGGTAAATATAGGCAGGCTCCCTAATTTGTGAGTAACATCTTCAGCAGCAGCCTACTCCACTTGTTACTCCTACCCTGCCTTTCTGTTTCCCATATCATTTAGATTCCCATTCTACCCCCTCCTCAGCCCCTGGTTTATAGTTGCCACTGTCACATATCTACTAAAGTCTACATAAAATAAAATATAAAAAAAAGCAGGCTGTTACAGGGTTTCCATGGCATATTAGATGATACAGGATTTGTGGTTTTTTAGTTGTCACAATTCATGATTGGGTGGATTTTGTGGGTGTGTATTTTATTTGTTGTTAGCATTGCATATGCTATTCAATGATTTTGAGGATGTCATATATTGACGAAAGTGCTCAACTGTGATTTTATTCATTGTAATAAAGATTCAGTCATGAGTTCTGGGCTACCTGGTGATTTTATTTTATGTATTATTTGTTTTAATGTACCAGTTTCAGTGTTTCACTTGGTATTATTGCATCTACTAAAGTCTGATATCTCCCAAACTTTGATCTATATACTCTACACAGCCTCACCTTTGCATGTCTACAGTTCTTCCCCTTCGGTGCTTATGTATCATATATCCTCTGATTTTCTGTCATTATTTTATCTGTTTAAGATGTACTTAAGCATCTCAAAAACTAACAACTGCTTATTATGCCAACCACCTAAATTGTTATCCATAATGCTTTTGTCTTGTTACTACACCTTTCTAACACTCTAGTTACCTTGTGCTGCATTTCCTCTCAATTTTCATGCATACATATTCTCATATTTAGGGCATAATTTTATAGCCAAATACTTGACCCTCTCTTACATTAATGTTCACTGTAAACTCACCCTTTTGTACGAGTATGTGTGAATGAAACTCTAACCCTGTTGCCTCATCAAACTCCTAGAATATGTCCAACACCCTAGGCCATATTCACTATATGTAAGCCAGCCACCATTAGAGTCAGTCACCAGTGATTAAATTAAAACTATTCATAATGTGGTCCACCACCCATTGCCACAAGTCATTCTGAAGTCTCTGAGCAAGAATTTCTATCATTAACAAGAAAAGGTGTTCAAAAATATCAGATCACCTGACCTTGTCCTAACCAGCATCTTTACATCTGAACCTCCACTCTTATTGAAATTTGTATTCAAGGGTAATATTACAAGACACTTAAACCAGTGATAGTTTTTCCCTTCCCTAGTAACTTTTTGAATAACCTGAAACTAAAATTCACTGTTTACCATGTCAGACCCCTTCTGGATATTGAACAATACCATCTCTGCATACGCTTTGGAGTCTATTTCTCCCATTCTATAAAACCTGCAACGGTTATCCCATTTCACAAGTGTGGACCATCAGCTGATCCCGGAAACTACAGACCAGTTAGTTTGACTACTCTAATAAGCAAAGCCATGGAATGCATTAACCTGGAAATGAACAAAAAAGAGACAGGTGACCTTCAGATACTAGATTTAATCCAGTCTGACTTTGTCAAGGGAAAAGCATGCCTGTTAAACCTGGTGGACTTCACTGAGATGGTCATTAAGGCAACAGGTGAGGGGGAAAACAATGCATATCACCTACATGGACCTGGCTAAGGTGTTCAATACAATACCCCACTTGGGTATAGTTGGCAAACTTGGCAAACTGGGCATAACCCCTACTTAGCTCACTGGACTGCCACTTGGCTCACAGGCAGGATCCAGGAAGTCAGGATTGACGATACCATCTCCACTAAGAGATGTGTCACCAGTGGGGTAGCTCAGGGCTCTGTACTGGGACCACTGTTATTTGGCATCTACTTCTTAGAGGTAAAGGCCAATGTCATGGACCTTTCACTATCAAAGTTGACAGATGATTGCAAATTAAGTGACTCCCCCATAACACAAACATTTTAAAAATGCATCTAACATAGACAAATTACTGGTGCCAAAGTCACAGATTAGAACTCAATGCCAAGAAATACATTATAGTGCCTTTTTGGAAAAATGCTACCCATGCTAATTACTCCAGTGATAAGACAGTCCTAAGAGTTGACCCACTAGTCAGGGAACTAGGAAAATGTATAGTCAGTAATCTGGCCTTTGACTAACATGTGGCCAAGGTAGTAAGAAAATCATTCTATGTCACCCAACGTATAAGTAAAGGCATGGCATCCAGGTCAAAGTAAGTCATAGTGCCTCTTTATTCAGCCCTTATCAGACCCATCATTGCGTATACTGTCCCCTTTGGCATGTACCTGATCAGACATATGCAACAGTTGGAATGCCCACAAAGGTTCTGGCTCTGATGGACCTTTTATACGTCCACAAAATAAACAGCATCAGAATCACTAGATCTATCAATTTAAATTTTGCTTGTGACATAAATAAGACTTGTTGGCGAGACAGATATGTGTCTCACAGGATCCCATGCTCTGGAATAGGCTCCACCTCTATGTGAAGCAGAGTCCACCTGTAACCCTATTTAGGCATAACATTGACCAATGGATGGAAAATCAGAAATTCAAAGTCAAAAAGGCAGCCAGCACCAGAGTGAATATATCCAAAATATATATTTATTCTGACCCAAACAACAGACCAGTTTCGGCACAAAGCCTTCTTCAGTGAACAGTATAATGCTCCATCATCTAGCTTAATATAGCCATATGATAATTGGCTAATTCGTAAATAGATAAGGACAATTACACATTTAAAGGTGTATTACCACAAATAAAAATAAACATAAAAGTAATTTATATAAACATACTGAAAGCAGAAAATTAGTCATATCTTAAAATTTACATGGTGAAGAAATACAGGCCTGGTTAAACACCTAATATATATATATATATATATATATATATATATATATATATATATATATATATATATATATCACCTTATAAGTGATCATCAAGACCTGGGTTGAATAACCCCCCCCTAATCTAATAATCCAGGCCTTTTCTTTCTTATTAAGCATATCATGCCATCCAAATTTATTGATGTTATCACCCCTAATAGCATCAATGATTTGAAACTGAAACTTTGCACTAGTGTGAAACAATACATGTTTATATAACGCACTAGATGGACATTTGTTCCTGATGTCACTAAAATGTTCTAACATCCTGATTGTCAACGGTCTTGAAATCTGCCCAATGTAAAAGACAGAACAGGAACAACTAACAAGATATATAACCCAGTTAGTCCCACAATTGCCAAAACATCTAATCTCAAAAACTTTAGCTGTATTCCTGCTAGAGAATTCTTTAGATTTCCTCATGTATACACAAAATGAACAATGGCCACAAGGAAAGGAACCCCTTAATTGATCACCAGAAAGTGTGAGTTGTGTACCACTCATGTTCACCTGTCTTCCCTTTTTATGTAGGTTCAAATATGACCCAAAAGTGCAGTCTCTCCTATATGAAAACTGGCACACGGAGCAATAATATTAGCCAAAGCTGGGTTAGCTAATAGAATATTCCAATTACTATCGACCACATTGTTTATAACATTAATGTTCCTACCAAATGTGGTTACAAATCTAATGGGGACAACACCTGAATTGGTTTTATCTTTATAGCTAAGCAAATCATTTCTGTTAAATTGTTCCACCCAATTATATGCTGAAATGATATGACCCAATTTGTATCCTTTGGCCTTAAATCTGTTTCTTAAATCATGCTGATAATATTCATAACTTGCCTGGTTGGAGCATATCCTTTTGATTCTCAAAAATTGAGACTTGGGGATATTTCTTGTAATATGTTTTGGGTGTAGACTGTTGGATTCCAACAGGATATTATATTGTGGGTATTTTCTAAAAATTGTTGTATCCAGTGTATTATCACTATTTCTAGTGACAAGAACATCCAAGTAGTGAATTTCATTGTACTGCATATTGAGAGTAAATACAATACCCTACATATTATCATTAAGGTATTGAATAAACTCCAATAAATAATCCTGATCAGACTTCCAAATGAGCCAGCAATCATCCAGGTACCTGCGCCAAATGTCCAGTTCCTCTATATAAATATTATGGGCTCTGTCATAAACAAGCTGTTCCTCTAGGAACCCCATAAATAGGTTGGCATATATTGGTGCAAATGATGCCCCCATTGCTGTATGTTGGACTTGCCAGTAACAATCCTGATGAAAATAAAAAAAATAAAAAACATTCTTGGTTAGTACATGTTCCACCATGCATAATATCAAAGTATTAAAGCCTGGTGGATAAAATTCACCCTTAGCCAGCCAGTATTCAATGGCCTGTAGCCCGGCCCAATGTGGAATGTTAGTATATAAATATTTAACATCAAGGGTGCACATCCAACAACCGGGTTCAAGTTGGGAGTCTGACACAATTTGTAGGAATTCAGTCATGTCTTTCAGCCTTGATCTAACTAAACTCAAAAGAGGTTGTAAATATCGTGTCAAAAATTCCGAAAGTGGTTCTGTTAATGAAACCTTACCTGATACGATAGGTCTTCCATGTGGTTTTGTTCAACTCTTATGAATTTTAGGCAGTAAATAAAAAATTTGCTTATGGGGGTCTGTCACTGTAAGTTGTCTCTGAGTATTTTTATCTATAATTCCCTCCTCAACAGCTAAATCCAAAAATTAATCTATTTCCTGTTTAAACCTATTGGTAGGGTCTATGGGCATAGGCATGTAATGTTTACTATTATGTAATTGTGTTTGTGCCTCAGAAACATATTGTTCCATATCCACCACCACCACAGTGCCCCCCATATCCGCTGTGGTGATAAAAATATTGGGATTATCCCTCAAGTCTTCTAAGACTCGAATTTCTGATTTAGATAAATTGTTTCCCAATATAAAGGATTTCTCTTGTTAAAAATGTAGGTCCCTGATGACTTTTTCTTGAAAAATATTTACATGTTTGTCCATAGGTGGCTGAAAAGTAGATTTTCGAAAACGAAAATCAGTAGATCTTTGAGTATTATTTTGATCCCCCAAAAATAATTTCAAGTTAAGAAGGTGACAAAATGACAACACATCCTGTACAAAATTGTATTCATTAACAAAAAAAAAAAAAAAACAGGTACAAAACATAACCCTTTATCAAGTACCTTTATTTGTGTCTCCATCAGTGACACAGAGGAGATATTATGTACATTTTGGTAAACATTTATTTCTGTATGAGTACATCCAGTAATGTTTCCAAATTCTTGACTGTACCTATGTCTATACTTTCTACCCCCCCTGTGTCACTTGACCCTAAAGGGTGATCCATACTTTTTGTTTTTTTTAATTTTTTTATGCACTAGGGACTCTTGAATAAGTAAATTTTAAGATATGACTAATTTTCTACTTTCAGTATGTTTATATAAATTATTTTTATGTGTATTTTTATTTGTGGTAATGTATCTTTAAATGTGTAATTGTCCTTATCTATTTACGAATTAGTCAATTATCATATGGCTATATTAAGCTAGATGATGGAGCATTATACTGTTCACTGAAGAAGGCTTTGTGCTGAAACTGGTCTGTTGTTTGGGTCAGAATAAATATATATGTATATATATATATATATATATATATATATATATATATATATATATATTGGATATATTCACTCTGGTGCTATTTACTTTGGCCATGCACCTGCCTGTCATGTGAGTTCTCTTTTGGATTAAATCAGGCATTCACCCTAGGTCTGTCCCCCATATCTCTGTTAAACAGAGGCAGACAGTAATGCCCAAACTAACATACACCCCACATAATAATAATCTCTAGAAACTTCCTAATATACCCCCTCCTAATAAGTGCCCATGATACATAGGGACACAACTGGGTTGGATTGCACAGCTAGGCTTATAAAGTCCCTGGTGGTCACTAGCTTAGTATATATGGACCAGGTAACACATTTAACAACAATGGGGGAACTCAGTAGTACTATCAGATCGTAGACCAATCTCACCCACTACATTTGCAGAAAATGTATGATTATGTCACTGTGACAAGCGAAGGTTGGTTGACATATAATTTATCCCACCGAAAGAAGAGTGAGAGACAGATGGTACCTCAAAAACCAGACTTCTGCTGGCTCTGCTTTCTTATCTATAAAGGTCTGTTGGAGCTGCCACATCTGACCACATCTGAAGCTCATGTTTGACTGAGATAGATTTTATTTCTGGAACATCTGAAGGAGTATTTTGCATTACTTTAGAGTCTGATAGCTTAGTTCCTCTGATTACTTTAATATCTTTGGAGATCCCTTAAGAGAGGTGTCTGCCATCTTGAGCCACAGTACTGCAACATGAGAGGTAGTAAACCAAAGAAAATAAGCACACGAGTGTCATGAACCTAATGAGTTGACAGACATTAGAAATTCCCTACAAAGTAGTCTGTCAGGAGTACTGGGAGAGCAACTGAGTGCAACTAAGGAAATTATTTTTGGAGTTGGGAGATCTGAATTGCATAGACATAGTAAGACCCTGTTAAGTTTAATTCTGGTGCCTGCCAAAAAAACATTTACTAGAAAATGGAAAGCAAACTCTAAACCAACTACACAAAGTAATGAATATTATAACAGAGATAAAAGAACAGGAAGTGGGATCTTTAGGAAAGGGTAGGAGTAAATTACATAGAAAAGATAGAAACTGATGGAACAATACATGCTGAAAAAATATTTTGGAGGTGGAATGAGATTTTAGAGAAGGTGGGATTTATGTAATGTTACTTTGATTATATGATAAATAATATATGTGATGAATAATGTTTGTAAATGTGAATTTAATATGGTTTGATTACTTTTATATAAATTTAAGTTTGCCTGTGCCAAAAGTGATAATTTAGTAAAGCTGTTAAAAAAAGAGCAGAAAATAATGCATTTGATGACACACATGACTCACTGATACGACACTGGCTGGGAGTCATAGTCAGATGTTGTGTGCTTATGCAGTACTAAACAGAATAGAGCTGTGATGTCACCTCAGGTCTCTGTATGGATGCAGTCACTTGTCATCAGAATGGATGATGCTAGTGGCATCACCCACCATCTTGACAAATGAATGTCAGATGTCAACTAACCAGAAGGGGTCATCATACCTCTCTACCAGGCACACAGAAAAATCTTTGTGAAAGATAAAGAAGAAAATTTTGCTCTTCTTAGTGTAATAAGCAGGGCCGTGTACCACACAACACCCGAGGAAGTCACATCTACTACACAGGTCTAGTAGAGGAGCAAAATGATAACCCCATGTGCACAGATACACGTTCTGATATCACATGGTACACAATGTACAATATACTGCAGCAGTGTACTATGAAACCATTGCAGTGCACAGCTGTAACACTACAAGTCCATGCAGTGCACATTTACTGCTGTTTAAGGGAGAGGCAAAGGGCTTTGCAGTACCACCATGGCCCCAGATCCTTCCCTGAACCAGGCACATTAGTATAAATCACTGGATGCCCAGATCAGTGATCTAGGCACAGACAACAACTCTCAACAGCACCGTGGAGATTGTGAAAGCACTCCATGGTTTGCACAATGAAGTGCAATGCTTGCACAGTGAGTTGGACTATAGGGGCAGTGAGCTGCTGCTGCTACTCATTTCTGTAGTGCAACAATGTGGCCTCCATGGGTGCTTTGATGAGATACATGGCAACCATCATCAGGTCTGCTGCTGTAGGCTGTGGAATGCACATCAGTGTGAGGAACCAGATGTGAGATGGCCCAGCACATGCCACATTTGCCACATAGTACACAGACCACTGCTTGGATGCCTTCTCTATCAGTTATATTCACACAGCCTAACATACTTAGCCATTGGTAGCCACAAAGTCATGGACAGTGACATTCCCCAGTGTCAACCCCTGAGACCCCTCACCAGGCATCTCACAAAAATTCCTGTAGTTCTACACCTTCATTATCATCTGTAGGCACACAGAGTTCCACACCTCCATGTGGCTGTTGTTTAGTTCATGGGTGTCAAAGAACTGTACCCTCCTACTATGTAGCATGCTATCAGGGTACACACATCTGAGCCTGTAGTTCAACACCTCCCTGCCAGAGATCACATCAAGCCCTACGACTGCAGGCCAGCACAGTAGATACTACCTATAATCACAATACAGTTCAATTCCACTGCTGGAGAATGTGTTTCTTGACTCTGTATAACCTGTTTACAGAGTAAGTAGCTACCAAATTCACCTCTTATGACCCTATCCCATCTTACAAAATATTGTTGTCAGTTGTCACTATGTCCTCCCAGACACGTGTTCAAGACATGGTGATGACTGACCCTCTTCATTCCAAACTTGCTTGGGTAAAGCTATGTCTCAGTATGGCCAGTCAATGCACTGCTTTCTATAGCATGGATATAGTAATGCATGTGTCATTGTATTGTGCATTATCTTTGTCATGGCCTATAGTTGTGGATAAGCTGACACATCTTCACTAGTGCCATGATATATTCAGCCTCACTCTGCCTTACATGTGATACCACTGATATGTTTTCAGTCCTGGATTGTATAGCCTGATATTCCATCACTGGTCCTACTGCTATGCTGGGCCTTGTTAGAATGTTTCCTTGCTGCTTTAGATGTTTATTTAGTGCCACACTGCAGCACCCAACCTGATATGTCCAGGTACTGGAGCATCCCTTCTATTGTCCAAACACACTGTCAGTGACATTATGCATTTTGGCTTGGGCAGTATTGTACACATTCTCTGTCATCATCTGGGGGTTACAGATGAAGGCCATCCTATCATCCACAGGTCCAAGGCATATGCAGCATCACCTGCAACACACAATAGTCACACTATTATATATAGCCATCTCCATGATTGCCTGGAATGTGTGCATACTGCCCTGAGTAAAAGACTATATGCATGCCTACTGACTAGACGAACCTGTGGGAAGTCCTCATACATGAACTAGTTACTAGGATATTGCATATGCAGTTTTCTATAATATCTTAGGCATTGCACATCACCTGACAGTTGAGGTAGTGGAAGCCCTTCCTATTGAAGTATCAAAGTCCCTGTGGATCAAGTCAGGCCGTGATGGTGATATGCATACATCCTATGGCTCATTGGCTTATATAGTCACAGTACAGTCATTTAGGGAGCTGAGCTATGCTAGCGTGTCTGAAAGGTACTGGTTCTCTCCTTTGCAGTCCAGGGGAACCAGAGATGCTCCTCCATATGTCAAAGCATGATGCTGAGGAACTGGTGTAAGACACAGGAGGACATAGGAAGCTGATGCCTATGATGTGCCTAATCTGTCTACATTTCATTGCTGGAAGGGCTCTGTAACTAAGATAGTTAATATGACACATAACTTTGTGTCTACTGGGCTGGACATTCCATGTATCCCCCTTAACTCTTCTTGTGGCTGATACAGTTTGACTAGCTTTTGTATGGTGTCCTTGTTCACCTGGTATTGATACACTATCTGCTGGTTCAATAGATGCTGGTATATAAAATGCTGCCAGTACCTTTTATGATGATGCAGATTGCTACAACATGCATTATCATGGGTACTGGTTCTGATGGCAATCACTAACACATGTTGTTTAGCTATAGCAATAGCTACTCCAGTCATATTCTGTTCACAGCATACACCAAAACACTGTGGTGTACAGAATATGTTTGAACTGTGGCACAGCAGGCCTGCTTTATGTGATTCCTAAAGTGCTCTCTAGTGTTTGCTGTTGTCAGTTGTATCATCTGTGTGCCCCGCGTACATGGAAGTCCTCTTTTCCCTATCATTATGTGATTGATTGCATGTACCACATTCTGTGCTATTTTTTCACACTACTCAGCTGTGCTATCTGTGTTTCTGACTCTGCTCTCTGCACTTCCTGCATTAATTTTTATTATGCATTGTGCTAAACGTCTAGAAATCCTAGCCATAGAACTGTATACATCACATTTTAAATAATCAAGTGAGAGGTAGATTATCAAGAGAGTCTGAGTTAATAAATGGGAAAAAAAAACACTGGATATGGACAGGACAATTGAACTAACTAACTAGATAACAGCACTACATGAAGAGTTTGAAGTGTAATATAAAAACAGAATTTGTTATTTTTATGTTGACAGAAATGTTTCAAGTAATAAATGTAATAAAATGAAAGACAATGTCACAAGCAAGTCCAAGATGGCACTTGGACACTTAAGTACACAACTGGAGAGTAAGTTAAAGCAGGAGATTGAGTAGTATCTGCTTTAGGTGTGTCTTGTTGTTGTTGTTGTTTCTTTCGGCTTTTCCCGGTTAGGGGTCGCCACAGCAGAACTCCGGTCCGCTAATGATTGCCAGTTGATTTTTACGTGCTGAGTTGCCAGCCCAAACGCACAACCTTCAATGAAGGTATGCCCATTCACGCATGTCTCCACACAGAAGACGCTCTAGCTGAGAGTCGAACCGGTCAGCGTCTTACTGTGAGGCGACAACGCTACCGCAGCACCACCACTGCGGAAGTACAAAATTAGCAATATAAATCTTTTAATCAGAATGTAGATTATTTGGTGTTTTTGATGATTTTGCCAAGATGTGTAAACTCAGAAATAAACAAAAGTGAAGTAACTATATACTGTGGAAGCTGATGAAATATTTAAAGCTGAAATGCTAATGGTTGCACTGAAAATACATAAGAACTACAATGAGAATACCATTAATAGCCGCCACATAGTATAGTGTTCAGAAGCGTTAAAATGCAAGGAAGAAAGATTATTTTCAAGTTTTATATAGCATAAAAAATAATATTATGAGGGTATTCTAATAAATGTATTGTTATTTGAAGTACCACTTAGTGCTAACCTGTTTTTTAGCTAGTGTCACAAAAATGTCTATAACATGTCTATGCACTTAAATACTTAAATGCATTTATTAAGCAGATCTTGCCATCATAACCACATTCTATGACATAGCTTAAAAATACTGGCTTGTCTTAATTAACACTTCACATAATTGTTTTTTTCTGAATCTCTCTCTAATCTGTGGTTGTTTACATAAAGCTCAGGTTGTCTGTCTCTCTCTTAGTACAAGCTGAAATTTCTCTTAACATGCTGACATATGAATTGAATGCTTCTGAAATTATATAGCATGATAAGCAGTTGATGTCTAAGAATGACAGGAAACAGTGCAGATATAAAGGGATAAAGAACATGCTCATGCAGAACAAAATTCAGGCATATAGTGTGAAGTACAATGGTAAAGTTAAGAGTGATATATTCAGTGAGCTATACTGGGAAAACAAAGATTCTTGCTGTCTAGAAGTTAATACAATGAATATATGGTAAATTCTAGAAAATTCTAGAAATTCAAAAACCTGTAATATGGTAATCAGATTGTTTACCTGGTAAATACTGTATTAAAATGTTTCCGAAGCTAAAGAAATATTTGTAGTGCTTTAAGAAATAAAACAGAGAAAGAGATGAAAGAATGGCATCTCCAGATGTTGTAGTCTTCCAGGTTTAACCTACTAAATGGGTTAATAGCCCACTCAACATGGTAGAGCCAGAGAAAATAACAATTTGCACTGATCCACAAAACTTAAATATGTGGCTTAAAAGTACACATCGATGCTAAATATTTCTTAGTGTTAGATGCAAATTAAGGCTTTGGTAACTAAAGCTGGGTGAGAACTGGCTGAATATATGACTTTTAATACCCCTTTGGGCAGCTACATATTTGTGATACTACCATTTGATATTTCACGTGCATCTAAAGTTTTCAAAAGGCATTTGCAGAGTTGCAGAGATCATTAGGAGTTTTTCAGGCACATTAAATATTATTGCTGAGTTGGGTTCCACTTATCAGGAACCTTATTCAAGACAGAGTAAACTGCTGTATAGGTTTATACAGAAAGGAAGCTGAATATAGCTAAATGGCAGATATGCAGATCTCACTTTAAATATATGGATTATACTTTGATTCCTCAAACCTGAATATGAAAAAGTGAATACAATTGTACATATACAAAATCTTGAGGTTAAATCTGCTTTAATGTAGTTCCAAAGAACAATACAATATATTTCACATTTTATTCCTAATCTATCTGATGACTATACTTTTCAGGAAGCTTCTTGAGCATGACATCTCATGATACTAGATATCAAAGCAAGGTAAATATTTTTGAGCCAGTAAAAAGTACTTGTTATAGAAGTCCCAGCATTAAAATGATATTATGGTAAACAGCTGCATTGTGCATAGATAAAGAAAAAGCATAATTTATTGTTTTAGGTTATATCAGAATCTGTAGTGGGAAGGTCTGTGTATGAATATTTGAGCATAACAAAGTTAAATCATAGTGTGCAAATGCAAGAGTGGGGCATTAAAGGTTGCAATGCTTTCAGTCTGATTTGCAGACAGTGAGTGACTATGATTCACATGGCAACATATTCAATAATTTTTATATACACAGTGAGCATGATTCAGATATCCTTGAAGCACACAATATGCATGTCCATAGAAATATTACTTAACATATTTGTGTACTATAATTTTTTATACCTCAGAAGCAATGTACAGTGTGCAATGATGTAAGATCACAGAAGGCAAACAAAAACTTGATTTCATATGTGACATTTGATATTTTTGGGCCAACACTTATTTGATTACTAGAATCTGTAATTTACTTCATGACTTTACCTGTCAAACTGAACATGACATAGAAATACAAATGATTAAAAATATGGTACTGACAAAAAGTCCAGATGAAAAAAGGTTCTGTTTCTAGTTCAAGTTTATTGCCATTTACATGATGAAATTCATGAGTTACAAGAACTGTATTTCAAATCTAGCAGACTATGTTACCCGATACTGGAAAGACTCAAGGAAATGCACTTGCGCATTGTCAACTGTAAATAAATGACAGGTGAAATCTGTTTTGGCATAGTATGTCATATCAGGTAGAACTTATTAAAGAAAAACAATCAAACATTCAATATGGTTCATAAAAGCAACATTAATACACTATAATACCTCATGATATTTCAGACAGCCCACAAATAAAGTAGTTAACTTATTTGTTTCAGTTCAAGGATAGACAATCCCTGGGATTCATTAACAATCATGTACACTTTGTGCTAAGCTTACGTTAGTAAGGTGAGAAGCAGCGCTCATTAAATATGTCTGCTACCCATCAAGCATGCATATTTATCAGCACCTTTTCAGGGCCAGCAGAAGTATTTGCAGCCATGAAAAGGTTCATGGAAGCTTAATATAGAAATGTAAACAAATGGCAAACCTAATAAGTGAGCATGCACAGACAACTTATATAAAGTAATGGCAAATTGATTGAAAGAATTAAGATGGAGGGGAAGTTGAATGGGAAAAATGCACATTGAGTACAATGGGGTTATTGCAGAAATAGGTAAGAGGGGAGGGTAAATGGGAGAAATGTACTCAGATAATGCAGTCAAATGTGCTTATGTCACAAAGAACATTTTAACATACATATTTCCATATTGCTATGATAATAATTAATACTGTTCACAATTCTTAACCTAAACACATAAACTAAGGCATGCTAACAAAGGGTGTGAGAGGGAAACAAAGCAAAGTGTAACAAAGATGAGTAAATGTGACATAAATATTAATAAAATGATGAGTTATGATAACAGTCGGCAAGGACAATAGATACATTAGAGATATTTGCATAGAATACAGTCATTGCATATGAGATGTATATACAGGAAATTTATTTGCGCTGACAGTATTGCTGTATTCTGCACTTCATCATGTATAAACAAGAAGAAATGAACCCTGCAGCTGTTCTGTCATGCACATCAGAAAGGGACATGTTGTTTTCCATTTGTTGTAATTTTCAACCATAGAATGAGGGTATATTACCTTTAAACATTTATTAGATAAGTATGTGTTGTATATTCATGTAAATGCCAAACACTAATATAACACTCAAAATATGTAAGTGACAAATGATAACACAGATCTGATGACATTTCATTAGATCAAGATCGCCATTTGTAAATGGTGCGCATCTACTACATCATTATACTGGCCATCCTCACAAAGAAGTACAGTGAACAATACCATAACATCAAGAAAAAAGCACAAATCAATGCAGGTTTTGAACACATGATTATGTGCTGATAGAAACTACATGATTTTCTGAAGAATGAATTAGCCATGGTGGAATTGTTGCTACAATTGTAAAATATTTGAAGGCATTACGTCATGGTATTGCTTCAAGGGATATGAGCGCCTGTAATTTACTTAAAAGATTGTTGCTAAATGTCCATTTGTCACACATCATTGTCTGATGCTAGGTATATCCAAACATGTGATGGGTAATGCAGTCATCTCTTTGACAGTAGATGAAAATCAAGAGCATTGTACAGATAATCACAGATTCTAAAACATGCCTTACTAAGGCAGCAACATACAGAACATTGTAAAGATAATCACAGATTCTAACACATGCCTTACTAAGGCAGCAACATACAGAACATTGTACAGATAATCACAGATTCTAACACATGCCTTACTAAGGCAGCAACATACAGAACATTGTACAGATAATCACAGATTCTAACACATGCCTTACTAAGGCAGCAACATACAGAACATTGTACAGATAGTCACAGATTCTAGCACATGCCTTACTAAGGCAGCAACATACAGAACATTGTACAGATAATCACAGATTCTAACACATGCCTTACTAAGGCAGCAACATACAGAACATTGTACAGATAGTCACAGATTATAGCACATGCCTTACTAAGGCAGCAACATACAGAACATTGTACAGATAATCACAGATACTAACAAATGCCTTACTAAGGCAGCAACATACAGAACATTGTACAGATAATCACAGATTCTAACACATGCCTTATTAAGGCAGCAACATACAGAACATTGTACAGATAATCACAGATTCTAACACATGCCTTACTAAGGCAGCAACATACAGAACATTGTACAGATAATCACAGATTCTAACACATGCCTTACTAAGGCAGCAACATACAGAAAATTGTACGGATAATCACAGATTCTAACACATGCCTTACTAAGGCAGCAACATAAAGAACATTGTACAGATAATCAAAGATTCTAACACATGCCTTACTAAGGCAGCAACATACAGAACATTGTACAGATAATCACAGATTCTAACACATGCCTTACTAAGGCAGCAACATACAGAACATTGTACGGATAGTCACAGATTCTAACACATGCCTTACTAAGGCAGCAACATACAGAACATTGTACAGATATTCACAGATTCTAACACATGCCTTACTAAGGCAGCAACATACAGAACATTGTACAGATAATCACAGATTCTAACACATGCCTTACTAAGGCAGCAACATACAGAACATTGTACAGATAGTCACAGATTCTAACACATGCCTTACTAAGGCAGCAACATACAAAACATTGTACAGATAGTCACAGATTCTAACACATGCCTTACTAAGGCAGCAACATACAGAACATTGTAAAGCTAATCACAGATTCTAACACATGCCTTACTAAGGCAGCAACATACAGAACATTGTACAGATAGTCACAGATTCTAACACATGCCTTACTAAGGCTGCAACATACAGAACATTGTACAGATAGTCACAGATTATAACACATGCCTTACTAAGGCTGCAACATACAGAACATTGTACAGATAGTCACAGATTCTAACACATGCCTTACTAAGGCAGCAACATACAGAACATTGTACAGATAGTCACAGATTCTAACACATGCCTTACTAAGGCAGCAACATACAGAACATTGTACAGATAGTCACAGATTCTAACACATGCCTTACTAAGGCAGCAACATACAGAACATTGTACAGATAGTCACAGATTCTAACACATGCCTTACTAAGGCAGCAACATACAGAACATTGTACAGATAGTCACAGATTCTAACACATGCCTTACTAAGGCAGCAACATACAGAACATTGTACAGATAATCACAGATTCTAACCCATGCCTTACTAAGGCAGCAACATACAGAACATAGTAGAGATAGTCACAGATTCTAACACATGCCTTACTAAGGCAGCAACATACAGAACATTGTACAGATAATCACAGATTCTAACACATGCCTTACTAAGGCTGCAACATACAGAACATTGTACAGATAGTCACAGATTCTAACACATGCCTTACTAAGGCAGCAACATACAGAACATTGTACAGATAGTCACAGATTCTAACACATGCCTTACTAAGGCAGCAACATACAGAACATTGTACAGATAGTCACAGATTCTAACACATGCCTTACTAAGGCAGCAACATACAGAACATTGTACAGATAGTCACAGATTCTAACACATGCCTTACTAAGGCAGCAACATACAGAACATTGTACAGATAGTCACAGATTCTAACACATGCCTTACTAAGGCAGCAACATACAGAACATTGTACAGATAGTCACAGATTCTAACACATGCCTTACTAAGGCAGCAACATACAGAACATTGTACAGATAGTCACAGATTCTAACACATGCCTTACTAAGGCAGCAACATACAGAACATTGTACAGATAGTCACAGATTCTAACACATGCCTTACTAAGGCAGCAACATACAGAACATTGTACAGATAGTCACAGATTCTAACACATGCCTTACTAAGGCAGCAACATACAGAACATTGTACAGATAGTCACAGATTCTAACACATGCCTTACTAAGGCAGCAACATACAGAACATTGTACAGATAGTCACAGATTCTAACACATGCCTTACTAAGGCAGCAACATACAGAACATTGTACAGATAATCACAGATTCTAACACATGCCTTACTAAGGCAGCAACATACAGAACATTGTACAGATAGTCACAGATTCTAACACATGCCTTACTAAGGCAGCAACATACAGAACATTGTACAGATAGTCACAGATTCTAACACATGCCTTACTAAGGCAGCAACATACAGAACATTGTACAGATAATCACAGATTCTAACACATGCCTTACTAAGGCAGCAACATACAGAACATTGTACAGATAATCACAGATTCTAACACATGCCTTACTAAGGCAGCAACATACAGAACATTGTACAGATAGTCACAGATTCTAACACATGCCTTACTAAGGCAGCAACATACAGAACATTGTACAGATAGTCACAGATTCTAACACATGCCTTACTAAGGCAGCAACATACAGAACATTGTACAGATAGTCACAGATTCTAACACATGCCTTACTAAGGCAGCAACATACAGAACATTGTACAGATAGTCACAGATTCTAACACATGCCTTACTAAGGCAGCAACATACAGAACATTGTACAGATAGTCACAGATTCTAACACATGCCTTACTAAGGCAGCAACATACAGAACATTGTACAGATAGTCACAGATTCTAACACATGCCTTACTAAGGCAGCAACATACAGAACATTGTACAGATAATCACAGATTCTAACACATGCCTTACTAAGGCAGCAACATACAGAACATTGTACAGATAGTCACAGATTCTAACACATGCCTTACTAAGGCAGCAACATACAGAACATTGTACAGATAATCACAGATTCTAACACATGCCTTACTAAGGCAGCAACATACAGAACATTGTACAGATAATCACAGATTCTAACACATGCCTTACTAAGGCAGCAACATACAGAACATTGTACAGATAGTCACAGATTCTAACACATGCCTTACTAAGGCAGCAACATACAGAACATTGTACAGATAATCACAGATTCTAACACATGCCTTACTAAGGCAGCAACATACAGAACATTGTACAGATAGTCACAGATTCTAACACATGCCTTACTAAGGCAGCAACATACAGAACATTGTACAGATAGTCACAGATTCTAACACATGCCTTACTAAGGCTGCAACATACAGAACATTGTACAGATAGTCACAGATTCTAACACATGCCTTACTAAGGCAGCAACATACAGAACATTGTACAGATAGTCACAGATTCTAACACATGCCTTACTAAGGCAGCAACATACAGAACATTGTACAGATAGTCACAGATTCTAACACATGCCTTACTAAGGCTGCAACATACAGAACATTGTACAGATAGTCACAGATTCTAACACATGCCTTACTAAGGCAGCAACATACAGAACATTGTACAGATAATCACAGATTCTAACACATGCCTTACTAAGGCAGCAACATACAGAACATTGTACAGATAGTCACAGATTCTAACACATGCCTTACTAAGGCAGCAACATACAGAACATTGTACAGATAGTCACAGATTCTAACACATGCCTTACTAAGGCAGCAACATACAGAACATTGTACAGATAGTCACAGATTCTAACACATGCCTTACTAAGGCAGCAACATACAGAACATTGTACAGATAGTCACAGATTCTAACACATGCCTTACTAAGGCAGCAACATACAGAACATTGTACAGATAATCACAGATTCTAACACATGCCTTACTAAGGCAGCAACATACAGAACATTGTACAGATAGTCACAGATTCTAACACATGCCTTACTAAGGCAGCAACATACAGAACATTGTACAGATAGTCACAGATTCTAACACATGCCTTACTAAGGCAGCAACATACAGAACATTGTACAGATAGTCACAGATTCTAACACATGCCTTACTAAGGCAGCAACATACAGAACATTGTACAGATAGTCACAGATTCTAACACATGCCTTACTAAGGCAGCAACATACAGAACATTGTACAGATAATCACAGATTCTAACACATGCCTTACTAAGGCAGCAACATACAGAACATTGTACAGATAGTCACAGATTCTAACACATGCCTTACTAAGGCAGCAACATACAGAACATTGTACAGATAGTCACAGATTCTAACACATGCCTTACTAAGGCAGCAACATACAGAACATTGTACAGATAATCACAGATTCTAACACATGCCTTACTAAGGCAGCAACATACAGAACATTGTACAGATAGTCACAGATTCTAACACATGCCTTACTAAGGCAGCAACATACAGAACATTGTACAGATAGTCACAGATTCTAACACATGCCTTACTAAGGCAGCAACATACAGAACATTGTACAGATAATCACAGATTCTAACACATGCCTTACTAAGGCAGCAACATACAGAACATTGTACAGATAATCACAGATTCTAACACATGCCTTACTAAGGCAGCAACATACAGAACATTGTACAGATAATCACAGATTCTAACACATGCCTTACTAAGGCAGCAACATACAGAACATTGTACAGATAATCACAGATTCTAACACATGCCTTACTAAGGCAGCAACATACAGAACATTGTACAGATAGTCACAGATTCTAACACATGCCTTACTAAGGCAGCAACATACAGAACATTGTACAGATAATCACAGATTCTAACACATGCCTTACTAAGGCAGCAACATACAGAACATTGTACAGATAGTCACAGATTCTAACACATGCCTTACTAAGGCAGCAACATACAGAACATTGTACAGATAGTCACAGATTCTAACACATGCCTTACTAAGGCAGCAACATACAGAACATTGTACAGATAGTCACAGATTCTAACACATGCCTTACTAAGGCAGCAACATACAGAACATTGTACAGATAGTCACAGATTCTAACACATGCCTTACTAAGGCAGCAACATACAGAACATTGTACAGATAGTCACAGATTCTAACACATGCCTTACTAAGGCAGCAACATACAGAACATTGTACAGATAGTCACAGATTCTAACACATGCCTTACTAAGGCAGCAACATACAGAACATTGTACAGATAGTCACAGATTCTAACACATGCCTTACTAAGGCAGCAACATACAGAACATTGTACAGATAGTCACAGATTCTAACACATGCCTTACTAAGGCAGCAACATACAGAACATTGTACAGATAGTCACAGATTCTAACACATGCCTTACTAAGGCAGCAACATACAGAACATTGTACAGATAGTCACAGATTCTAACACATGCCTTACTAAGGCAGCAACATACAGAACATTGTACAGATAGTCACAGATTCTAACACATGCCTTACTAAGGCAGCAACATACAGAACATTGTACAGATAGTCACAGATTCTAACACATGCCTTACTAAGGCAGCAACATACAGAACATTGTACAGATAGTCACAGATTCTAACACATGCCTTACTAAGGCAGCAACATACAGAACATTGTACAGATAGTCACAGATTCTAACACATGCCTTACTAAGGCAGCAACATACAGAACATTGTACAGATAGTCACAGATTCTAACACATGCCTTACTAAGGCAGCAACATACAGAACATTGTACAGATAATCACAGATTCTAACACATGCCTTACTAAGGCAGCAACATACAGAACATTGTACAGATAGTCACAGATTCTAACACATGCCTTACTAAGGCAGCAACATACAGAACATTGTACAGATAGTCACAGATTCTAACACATGCCTTACTAAGGCAGCAACATACAGAACATTGTACAGATAGTCACAGATTCTAACACATGCCTTACTAAGGCAGCAACATACAGAACATTGTACAGATAGTCACAGATTCTAACACATGCCTTACTAAGGCAGCAACATACAGAACATTGTACAGATAGTCACAGATTCTAACACATGCCTTACTAAGGCAGCAACATACAGAACATTGTACAGATAGTCACAGATTCTAACACATGCCTTACTAAGGCAGCAACATACAGAACATTGTACAGATAATCACAGATTCTAACACATGCCTTACTAAGGCAGCAACATACAGAACATTGTACAGATAGTCACAGATTCTAACACATGCCTTACTAAGGCAGCAACATACAGAACATTGTACAGATAGTCACAGATTCTAACACATGCCTTACTAAGGCAGCAACATACAGAACATTGTACAGATAGTCACAGATTCTAACACATGCCTTACTAAGGCAGCAACATACAGAACATTGTACAGATAGTCACAGATTCTAACACATGCCTTACTAAGGCAGCAACATACAGAACATTGTACAGATAGTCACAGATTCTAACACATGCCTTACTAAGGCAGCAACATACAGAACATTGTACAGATAGTCACAGATTCTAACACATGCCTTACTAAGGCAGCAACATACAGAACATTGTACAGATAGTCACAGATTCTAACACATGCCTTACTAAGGCAGCAACATACAGAACATTGTACAGATAGTCACAGATTCTAACACATGCCTTACTAAGGCAGCAACATACAGAACATTGTACAGATAGTCACAGATTCTAACACATGCCTTACTAAGGCAGCAACATACAGAACATTGTACAGATAGTCACAGATTCTAACACATGCCTTACTAAGGCAGCAACATACAGAACATTGTACAGATAGTCACAGATTCTAACACATGCCTTACTAAGGCAGCAACATACAGAACATTGTACAGATAGTCACAGATTCTAACACATGCCTTACTAAGGCAGCAACATACAGAACATTGTACAGATAGTCACAGATTCTAACACATGCCTTACTAAGGCAGCAACATACAGAACATTGTACAGATAGTCACAGATTCTAACACATGCCTTACTAAGGCAGCAACATACAGAACATTGTACAGATAGTCACAGATTCTAACACATGCCTTACTAAGGCAGCAACATACAGAACATTGTACAGATAGTCACAGATTCTAACACATGCCTTACTAAGGCAGCAACATACAGAACATTGTACAGATAGTCACAGATTCTAACACATGCCTTACTAAGGCAGCAACATACAGAACATTGTACAGATAGTCACAGATTCTAACACATGCCTTACTAAGGCAGCAACATACAGAACATTGTACAGATAGTCACAGATTCTAACACATGCCTTACTAAGGCAGCAACATACAGAACATTGTACAGATAGTCACAGATTCTAACACATGCCTTACTAAGGCAGCAACATACAGAACATTGTACAGATAGTCACAGATTCTAACACATGCCTTACTAAGGCAGCAACATACAGAACATTGTACAGATAGTCACAGATTCTAACACATGCCTTACTAAGGCAGCAACATACAGAACATTGTACAGATAGTCACAGATTCTAACACATGCCTTACTAAGGCAGCAACATACAGAACATTGTACAGATAGTCACAGATTCTAACACATGCCTTACTAAGGCAGCAACATACAGAACATTGTACAGATAGTCACAGATTCTAACACATGCCTTACTAAGGCAGCAACATACAGAACATTGTACAGATAGTCACAGATTCTAACACATGCCTTACTAAGGCAGCAACATACAGAACATTGTACAGATAGTCACAGATTCTAACACATGCCTTACTAAGGCAGCAACATACAGAACATTGTACAGATAGTCACAGATTCTAACACATGCCTTACTAAGGCAGCAACATACAGAACATTGTACAGATAGTCACAGATTCTAACACATGCCTTACTAAGGCAGCAACATACAGAACATTGTACAGATAGTCACAGATTCTAACACATGCCTTACTAAGGCAGCAACATACAGAACATTGTACAGATAGTCACAGATTCTAACACATGCCTTACTAAGGCAGCAACATACAGAACATTGTACAGATAGTCACAGATTCTAACACATGCCTTACTAAGGCAGCAACATACAGAACATTGTACAGATAGTCACAGATTCTAACACATGCCTTACTAAGGCAGCAACATACAGAACATTGTACAGATAGTCACAGATTCTAACACATGCCTTACTAAGGCAGCAACATACAGAACATTGTACAGATAGTCACAGATTCTAACACATGCCTTACTAAGGCAGCAACATACAGAACATTGTACAGATAGTCACAGATTCTAACACATGCCTTACTAAGGCAGCAACATACAGAACATTGTACAGATAGTCACAGATTCTAACACATGCCTTACTAAGGCAGCAACATACAGAACATTGTACAGATAGTCACAGATTCTAACACATGCCTTACTAAGGCAGCAACATACAGAACATTGTACAGATAGTCACAGATTCTAACACATGCCTTACTAAGGCAGCAACATACAGAACATTGTACAGATAGTCACAGATTCTAACACATGCCTTACTAAGGCAGCAACATACAGAACATTGTACAGATAGTCACAGATTCTAACACATGCCTTACTAAGGCAGCAACATACAGAACATTGTACAGATAGTCACAGATTCTAACACATGCCTTACTAAGGCAGCAACATACAGAACATTGTACAGATAGTCACAGATTCTAACACATGCCTTACTAAGGCAGCAACATACAGAACATTGTACAGATAGTCACAGATTCTAACACATGCCTTACTAAGGCAGCAACATACAGAACATTGTACAGATAGTCACAGATTCTAACACATGCCTTACTAAGGCAGCAACATACAGAACATTGTACAGATAGTCACAGATTCTAACACATGCCTTACTAAGGCAGCAACATACAGAACATTGTACAGATAGTCACAGATTCTAACACATGCCTTACTAAGGCAGCAACATACAGAACATTGTACAGATAGTCACAGATTCTAACACATGCCTTACTAAGGCAGCAACATACAGAACATTGTACAGATAGTCACAGATTCTAACACATGCCTTACTAAGGCAGCAACATACAGAACATTGTACAGATAGTCACAGATTCTAACACATGCCTTACTAAGGCAGCAACATACAGAACATTGTACAGATAGTCACAGATTCTAACACATGCCTTACTAAGGCAGCAACATACAGAACATTGTACAGATAGTCACAGATTCTAACACATGCCTTACTAAGGCAGCAACATACAGAACATTGTACAGATAGTCACAGATTCTAACACATGCCTTACTAAGGCAGCAACATACAGAACATTGTACAGATAGTCACAGATTCTAACACATGCCTTACTAAGGCAGCAACATACAGAACATTGTACAGATAGTCACAGATTCTAACACATGCCTTACTAAGGCAGCAACATACAGAACATTGTACAGATAGTCACAGATTCTAACACATGCCTTACTAAGGCAGCAACATACAGAACATTGTACAGATAGTCACAGATTCTAACACATGCCTTACTAAGGCAGCAACATACAGAACATTGTACAGATAGTCACAGATTCTAACACATGCCTTACTAAGGCAGCAACATACAGAACATTGTACAGATAGTCACAGATTCTAACACATGCCTTACTAAGGCAGCAACATACAGAACATTGTACAGATAGTCACAGATTCTAACACATGCCTTACTAAGGCAGCAACATACAGAACATTGTACAGATAGTCACAGATTCTAACACATGCCTTACTAAGGCAGCAACATACAGAACATTGTACAGATAGTCACAGATTCTAACACATGCCTTACTAAGGCAGCAACATACAGAACATTGTACAGATAGTCACAGATTCTAACACATGCCTTACTAAGGCAGCAACATACAGAACATTGTACAGATAGTCACAGATTCTAACACATGCCTTACTAAGGCAGCAACATACAGAACATTGTACAGATAGTCACAGATTCTAACACATGCCTTACTAAGGCAGCAACATACAGAACATTGTACAGATAGTCACAGATTCTAACACATGCCTTACTAAGGCAGCAACATACAGAACATTGTACAGATAGTCACAGATTCTAACACATGCCTTACTAAGGCAGCAACATACAGAACATTGTACAGATAGTCACAGATTCTAACACATGCCTTACTAAGGCAGCAACATACAGAACATTGTACAGATAGTCACAGATTCTAACACATGCCTTACTAAGGCAGCAACATACAGAACATTGTACAGATAGTCACAGATTCTAACACATGCCTTACTAAGGCAGCAACATACAGAACATTGTACAGATAGTCACAGATTCTAACACATGCCTTACTAAGGCAGCAACATACAGAACATTGTACAGATAGTCACAGATTCTAACACATGCCTTACTAAGGCAGCAACATACAGAACATTGTACAGATAGTCACAGATTCTAACACATGCCTTACTAAGGCAGCAACATACAGAACATTGTACAGATAGTCACAGATTCTAACACATGCCTTACTAAGGCAGCAACATACAGAACATTGTACAGATAGTCACAGATTCTAACACATGCCTTACTAAGGCAGCAACATACAGAACATTGTACAGATAGTCACAGATTCTAACACATGCCTTACTAAGGCAGCAACATACAGAACATTGTACAGATAGTCACAGATTCTAACACATGCCTTACTAAGGCAGCAACATACAGAACATTGTACAGATAGTCACAGATTCTAACACATGCCTTACTAAGGCAGCAACATACAGAACATTGTACAGATAGTCACAGATTCTAACACATGCCTTACTAAGGCAGCAACATACAGAACATTGTACAGATAGTCACAGATTCTAACACATGCCTTACTAAGGCAGCAACATACAGAACATTGTACAGATAGTCACAGATTCTAACACATGCCTTACTAAGGCAGCAACATACAGAACATTGTACAGATAGTCACAGATTCTAACACATGCCTTACTAAGGCAGCAACATACAGAACATTGTACAGATAGTCACAGATTCTAACACATGCCTTACTAAGGCAGCAACATACAGAACATTGTACAGATAGTCACAGATTCTAACACATGCCTTACTAAGGCAGCAACATACAGAACATTGTACAGATAGTCACAGATTCTAACACATGCCTTACTAAGGCAGCAACATACAGAACATTGTACAGATAGTCACAGATTCTAACACATGCCTTACTAAGGCAGCAACATACAGAACATTGTACAGATAGTCACAGATTCTAACACATGCCTTACTAAGGCAGCAACATACAGAACATTGTACAGATAGTCACAGATTCTAACACATGCCTTACTAAGGCAGCAACATACAGAACATTGTACAGATAGTCACAGATTCTAACACATGCCTTACTAAGGCAGCAACATACAGAACATTGTACAGATAGTCACAGATTCTAACACATGCCTTACTAAGGCAGCAACATACAGAACATTGTACAGATAGTCACAGATTCTAACACATGCCTTACTAAGGCAGCAACATACAGAACATTGTACAGATAGTCACAGATTCTAACACATGCCTTACTAAGGCAGCAACATACAGAACATTGTACAGATAGTCACAGATTCTAACACATGCCTTACTAAGGCAGCAACATACAGAACATTGTACAGATAGTCACAGATTCTAACACATGCCTTACTAAGGCAGCAACATACAGAACATTGTACAGATAGTCACAGATTCTAACACATGCCTTACTAAGGCAGCAACATACAGAACATTGTACAGATAGTCACAGATTCTAACACATGCCTTACTAAGGCAGCAACATACAGAACATTGTACAGATAGTCACAGATTCTAACACATGCCTTACTAAGGCAGCAACATACAGAACATTGTACAGATAGTCACAGATTCTAACACATGCCTTACTAAGGCAGCAACATACAGAACATTGTACAGATAGTCACAGATTCTAACACATGCCTTACTAAGGCAGCAACATACAGAACATTGTACAGATAGTCACAGATTCTAACACATGCCTTACTAAGGCAGCAACATACAGAACATTGTACAGATAGTCACAGATTCTAACACATGCCTTACTAAGGCAGCAACATACAGAACATTGTACAGATAGTCACAGATTCTAACACATGCCTTACTAAGGCAGCAACATACAGAACATTGTACAGATAGTCACAGATTCTAACACATGCCTTACTAAGGCAGCAACATACAGAACATTGTACAGATAGTCACAGATTCTAACACATGCCTTACTAAGGCAGCAACATACAGAACATTGTACAGATAGTCACAGATTCTAACACATGCCTTACTAAGGCAGCAACATACAGAACATTGTACAGATAGTCACAGATTCTAACACATGCCTTACTAAGGCAGCAACATACAGAACATTGTACAGATAGTCACAGATTCTAACACATGCCTTACTAAGGCAGCAACATACAGAACATTGTACAGATAGTCACAGATTCTAACACATGCCTTACTAAGGCAGCAACATACAGAACATTGTACAGATAGTCACAGATTCTAACACATGCCTTACTAAGGCAGCAACATACAGAACATTGTACAGATAGTCACAGATTCTAACACATGCCTTACTAAGGCAGCAACATACAGAACATTGTACAGATAGTCACAGATTCTAACACATGCCTTACTAAGGCAGCAACATACAGAACATTGTACAGATAGTCACAGATTCTAACACATGCCTTACTAAGGCAGCAACATACAGAACATTGTACAGATAGTCACAGATTCTAACACATGCCTTACTAAGGCAGCAACATACAGAACATTGTACAGATAGTCACAGATTCTAACACATGCCTTACTAAGGCAGCAACATACAGAACATTGTACAGATAGTCACAGATTCTAACACATGCCTTACTAAGGCAGCAACATACAGAACATTGTACAGATAGTCACAGATTCTAACACATGCCTTACTAAGGCAGCAACATACAGAACATTGTACAGATAGTCACAGATTCTAACACATGCCTTACTAAGGCAGCAACATACAGAACATTGTACAGATAGTCACAGATTCTAACACATGCCTTACTAAGGCAGCAACATACAGAACATTGTACAGATAGTCACAGATTCTAACACATGCCTTACTAAGGCAGCAACATACAGAACATTGTACAGATAGTCACAGATTCTAACACATGCCTTACTAAGGCAGCAACATACAGAACATTGTACAGATAGTCACAGATTCTAACACATGCCTTACTAAGGCAGCAACATACAGAACATTGTACAGATAGTCACAGATTCTAACACATGCCTTACTAAGGCAGCAACATACAGAACATTGTACAGATAGTCACAGATTCTAACACATGCCTTACTAAGGCAGCAACATACAGAACATTGTACAGATAGTCACAGATTCTAACACATGCCTTACTAAGGCAGCAACATACAGAACATTGTACAGATACAGATAGTCACAGATTCTAACACATGCCTTACTAAGGCAGCAACATACAGAACATTGTACAGATAATCACAGATTCTAACACATGCCTTACTAAGGCAGCAACATACAGAACATTGTACAGATAGTCACAGATTCTAACACATGCCTTACTAAGGCAGCAACATACAGAACATTGTACAGATAGTCACAGATTCTAACACATGCCTTACTAAGGCAGCAACATACAGAACATTGTACAGATAGTCACAGATTCTAACACATGCCTTACTAAGGCAGCAACATACAGAACATTGTACAGATAGTCACAGATTCTAACACATGCCTTACTAAGGCAGCAACATACAGAACATTGTACAGATAGTCACAGATTCTAACACATGCCTTACTAAGGCAGCAACATACAGAACATTGTACAGATAGTCACAGATTCTAACACATGCCTTACTAAGGCAGCAACATACAGAACATTGTACAGATAGTCACAGATTCTAACACATGCCTTACTAAGGCAGCAACATACAGAACATTGTACAGATAGTCACAGATTCTAACACATGCCTTACTAAGGCAGCAACATACAGAACATTGTACAGATAGTCACAGATTCTAACACATGCCTTACTAAGGCAGCAACATACAGAACATTGTACAGATAGTCACAGATTCTAACACATGCCTTACTAAGGCAGCAACATACAGAACATTGTACAGATAGTCACAGATTCTAACACATGCCTTACTAAGGCAGCAACATACAGAACATTGTACAGATAGTCACAGATTCTAACACATGCCTTACTAAGGCAGCAACATACAGAACATTGTACAGATAGTCACAGATTCTAACACATGCCTTACTAAGGCAGCAACATACAGAACATTGTACAGATAGTCACAGATTCTAACACATGCCTTACTAAGGCAGCAACATACAGAACATTGTACAGATAGTCACAGATTCTAACACATGCCTTACTAAGGCAGCAACATACAGAACATTGTACAGATAGTCACAGATTCTAACACATGCCTTACTAAGGCAGCAACATACAGAACATTGTACAGATAGTCACAGATTCTAACACATGCCTTACTAAGGCAGCAACATACAGAACATTGTACAGATAGTCACAGATTCTAACACATGCCTTACTAAGGCAGCAACATACAGAACATTGTACAGATAGTCACAGATTCTAACACATGCCTTACTAAGGCAGCAACATACAGAACATTGTACAGATAGTCACAGATTCTAACACATGCCTTACTAAGGCAGCAACATACAGAACATTGTACAGATAGTCACAGATTCTAACACATGCCTTACTAAGGCAGCAACATACAGAACATTGTACAGATAGTCACAGATTCTAACACATGCCTTACTAAGGCAGCAACATACAGAACATTGTACAGATAGTCACAGATTCTAACACATGCCTTACTAAGGCAGCAACATACAGAACATTGTACAGATAGTCACAGATTCTAACACATGCCTTACTAAGGCAGCAACATACAGAACATTGTACAGATAGTCACAGATTCTAACACATGCCTTACTAAGGCAGCAACATACAGAACATTGTACAGATAGTCACAGATTCTAACACATGCCTTACTAAGGCAGCAACATACAGAACATTGTACAGATAGTCACAGATTCTAACACATGCCTTACTAAGGCAGCAACATACAGAACATTGTACAGATAGTCACAGATTCTAACACATGCCTTACTAAGGCAGCAACATACAGAACATTGTACAGATAGTCACAGATTCTAACACATGCCTTACTAAGGCAGCAACATACAGAACATTGTACAGATAGTCACAGATTCTAACACATGCCTTACTAAGGCAGCAACATACAGAACATTGTACAGATAGTCACAGATTCTAACACATGCCTTACTAAGGCAGCAACATACAGAACATTGTACAGATAGTCACAGATTCTAACACATGCCTTACTAAGGCAGCAACATACAGAACATTGTACAGATAGTCACAGATTCTAACACATGCCTTACTAAGGCAGCAACATACAGAACATTGTACAGATAGTCACAGATTCTAACACATGCCTTACTAAGGCAGCAACATACAGAACATTGTACAGATAGTCACAGATTCTAACACATGCCTTACTAAGGCAGCAACATACAGAACATTGTACAGATAGTCACAGATTCTAACACATGCCTTACTAAGGCAGCAACATACAGAACATTGTACAGATAGTCACAGATTCTAACACATGCCTTACTAAGGCAGCAACATACAGAACATTGTACAGATAGTCACAGATTCTAACACATGCCTTACTAAGGCAGCAACATACAGAACATTGTACAGATAGTCACAGATTCTAACACATGCCTTACTAAGGCAGCAACATACAGAACATTGTACAGATAGTCACAGATTCTAACACATGCCTTACTAAGGCAGCAACATACAGAACATTGTACAGATAGTCACAGATTCTAACACATGCCTTACTAAGGCAGCAACATACAGAACATTGTACAGATAGTCACAGATTCTAACACATGCCTTACTAAGGCAGCAACATACAGAACATTGTACAGATAGTCACAGATTCTAACACATGCCTTACTAAGGCAGCAACATACAGAACATTGTACAGATAGTCACAGATTCTAACACATGCCTTACTAAGGCAGCAACATACAGAACATTGTACAGATAGTCACAGATTCTAACACATGCCTTACTAAGGCAGCAACATACAGAACATTGTACAGATAGTCACAGATTCTAACACATGCCTTACTAAGGCAGCAACATACAGAACATTGTACAGATAGTCACAGATTCTAACACATGCCTTACTAAGGCAGCAACATACAGAACATTGTACAGATAGTCACAGATTCTAACACATGCCTTACTAAGGCAGCAACATACAGAACATTGTACAGATAGTCACAGATTCTAACACATGCCTTACTAAGGCAGCAACATACAGAACATTGTACAGATAGTCACAGATTCTAACACATGCCTTACTAAGGCAGCAACATACAGAACATTGTACAGATAGTCACAGATTCTAACACATGCCTTACTAAGGCAGCAACATACAGAACATTGTACAGATAGTCACAGATTCTAACACATGCCTTACTAAGGCAGCAACATACAGAACATTGTACAGATAGTCACAGATTCTAACACATGCCTTACTAAGGCAGCAACATACAGAACATTGTACAGATAGTCACAGATTCTAACACATGCCTTACTAAGGCAGCAACATACAGAACATTGTACAGATAGTCACAGATTCTAACACATGCCTTACTAAGGCAGCAACATACAGAACATTGTACAGATAGTCACAGATTCTAACACATGCCTTACTAAGGCAGCAACATACAGAACATTGTACAGATAGTCACAGATTCTAACACATGCCTTACTAAGGCAGCAACATACAGAACATTGTACAGATAGTCACAGATTCTAACACATGCCTTACTAAGGCAGCAACATACAGAACATTGTACAGATAATCACAGATTCTAACACATGCCTTACTAAGGCAGCAACATACAGAACATTGTACAGATAGTCACAGATTCTAACACATGCCTTACTAAGGCAGCAACATACAGAACATTGTACAGATAGTCACAGATTCTAACACATGCCTTACTAAGGCAGCAACATACAGAACATTGTACAGATAGTCACAGATTCTAACACATGCCTTACTAAGGCAGCAACATACAGAACATTGTACAGATAGTCACAGATTCTAACACATGCCTTACTAAGGCAGCAACATACAGAACATTGTACAGATAGTCACAGATTCTAACACATGCCTTACTAAGGCAGCAACATACAGAACATTGTACAGATAGTCACAGATTCTAACACATGCCTTACTAAGGCAGCAACATACAGAACATTGTACAGATAGTCACAGATTCTAACACATGCCTTACTAAGGCAGCAACATACAGAACATTGTACAGATAGTCACAGATTCTAACACATGCCTTACTAAGGCAGCAACATACAGAACATTGTACAGATAGTCACAGATTCTAACACATGCCTTACTAAGGCAGCAACATACAGAACATTGTACAGATAGTCACAGATTCTAACACATGCCTTACTAAGGCAGCAACATACAGAACATTGTACAGATAGTCACAGATTCTAACACATGCCTTACTAAGGCAGCAACATACAGAACATTGTACAGATAGTCACAGATTCTAACACATGCCTTACTAAGGCAGCAACATACAGAACATTGTACAGATAATCACAGATTCTAACACATGCCTTACTAAGGCAGCAACATACAGAACATTGTACAGATAGTCACAGATTCTAACACATGCCTTACTAAGGCAGCAACATACAGAACATTGTACAGATAGTCACAGATTCTAACACATGCCTTACTAAGGCAGCAACATACAGAACATTGTACAGATAGTCACAGATTCTAACACATGCCTTACTAAGGCAGCAACATACAGAACATTGTACAGATAATCACAGATTCTAACACATGCCTTACTAAGGCAGCAACATACAGAACATTGTACAGATAGTCACAGATTCTAACACATGCCTTACTAAGGCAGCAACATACAGAACATTGTACAGATAGTCACAGATTCTAACACATGCCTTACTAAGGCAGCAACATACAGAACATTGTACAGATAGTCACAGATTCTAACACATGCCTTACTAAGGCAGCAACATACAGAACATTGTACAGATAGTCACAGATTCTAACACATGCCTTACTAAGGCAGCAACATACAGAACATTGTACAGATAGTCACAGATTCTAACACATGCCTTACTAAGGCAGCAACATACAGAACATTGTACAGATAGTCACAGATTCTAACACATGCCTTACTAAGGCAGCAACATACAGAACATTGTACAGATAGTCACAGATTCTAACACATGCCTTACTAAGGCAGCAACATACAGAACATTGTACAGATAGTCACAGATTCTAACACATGCCTTACTAAGGCAGCAACATACAGAACATTGTACAGATAGTCACAGATTCTAACACATGCCTTACTAAGGCAGCAACATACAGAACATTGTACAGATAGTCACAGATTCTAACACATGCCTTACTAAGGCAGCAACATACAGAACATTGTACAGATAGTCACAGATTCTAACACATGCCTTACTAAGGCAGCAACATACAGAACATTGTACAGATAGTCACAGATTCTAACACATGCCTTACTAAGGCAGCAACATACAGAACATTGTACAGATAGTCACAGATTCTAACACATGCCTTACTAAGGCAGCAACATACAGAACATTGTACAGATAGTCACAGATTCTAACACATGCCTTACTAAGGCAGCAACATACAGAACATTGTACAGATAGTCACAGATTCTAACACATGCCTTACTAAGGCAGCAACATACAGAACATTGTACAGATAGTCACAGATTCTAACACATGCCTTACTAAGGCAGCAACATACAGAACATTGTACAGATAGTCACAGATTCTAACACATGCCTTACTAAGGCAGCAACATACAGAACATTGTACAGATAATCACAGATTCTAACACATGCCTTACTAAGGCAGCAACATACAGAACATTGTACAGATAGTCACAGATTCTAACACATGCCTTACTAAGGCAGCAACATACAGAACATTGTACAGATAGTCACAGATTCTAACACATGCCTTACTAAGGCAGCAACATACAGAACATTGTACAGATAGTCACAGATTCTAACACATGCCTTACTAAGGCAGCAACATACAGAACATTGTACAGATAGTCACAGATTCTAACACATGCCTTACTAAGGCAGCAACATACAGAACATTGTACAGATAGTCACAGATTCTAACACATGCCTTACTAAGGCAGCAACATACAGAACATTGTACAGATAGTCACAGATTCTAACACATGCCTTACTAAGGCAGCAACATACAGAACATTGTACAGATAATCACAGATTCTAACACATGCCTTACTAAGGCAGCAACATACAGAACATTGTACAGATAGTCACAGATTCTAACACATGCCTTACTAAGGCAGCAACATACAGAACATTGTACAGATAGTCACAGATTCTAACACATGCCTTACTAAGGCAGCAACATACAGAACATTGTACAGATAGTCACAGATTATAACACATGCCTTACTAAGGCAGCAACATACAGAACATTGTACAGATAATCACAGATTCTAACACATGCCTTACTAAGGCAGCAACATACAGAACATTGTACAGATAATCACAGATTCTAACACATGCCTTACTAAGGCAGCAACATACAGAACATTGTACAGATAGTCACAGATTCTAACACATGCCTTACTAAGGCAGCAACATACAGAACATTGTACAGATAGTCACAGATTATAACACATGCCTTACTAAGGCAGCAACATACAGAACATTGTACAGATAGTCACAGATTCTAACACATGCCTTACTAAGGCAGCAACATACAGAACATTGTACAGATAGTCACAGATTCTAACACATGCCTTACTAAGGCAGCAACATACAGAACATTGTACAGATAGTCACAGATTCTAACACATGCCTTACTAAGGCAGCAACATACAGAACATTGTACAGATAGTCACAGATTCTAACACATGCCTTACTAAGGCAGCAACATACAGAACATTGTACAGATAGTCACAGATTCTAACACATGCCTTACTAAGGCAGCAACATACAGAACATTGTACAGATAGTCACAGATTCTAACACATGCCTTACTAAGGCAGCAACATACAGAACATTGTACAGATAGTCACAGATTCTAACACATGCCTTACTAAGGCAGCAACATACAGAACATTGTACAGATAGTCACAGATTCTAACACATGCCTTACTAAGGCAGCAACATACAGAACATTGTACAGATAGTCACAGATTCTAACACATGCCTTACTAAGGCAGCAACATACAGAACATTGTACAGATAGTCACAGATTCTAACACATGCCTTACTAAGGCAGCAACATACAGAACATTGTACAGATAGTCACAGATTCTAACACATGCCTTACTAAGGCAGCAACATACAGAACATTGTACAGATAGTCACAGATTCTAACACATGCCTTACTAAGGCAGCAACATACAGAACATTGTACAGATAGTCACAGATTCTAACACATGCCTTACTAAGGCAGCAACATACAGAACATTGTACAGATAGTCACAGATTCTAACACATGCCTTACTAAGGCAGCAACATACAGAACATTGTACAGATAGTCACAGATTCTAACACATGCCTTACTAAGGCAGCAACATACAGAACATTGTACAGATAGTCACAGATTCTAACACATGCCTTACTAAGGCAGCAACATACAGAACATTGTACAGATAGTCACAGATTCTAACACATGCCTTACTAAGGCAGCAACATACAGAACATTGTACAGATAGTCACAGATTCTAACACATGCCTTACTAAGGCAGCAACATACAGAACATTGTACAGATAGTCACAGATTCTAACACATGCCTTACTAAGGCAGCAACATACAGAACATTGTACAGATAGTCACAGATTCTAACACATGCCTTACTAAGGCAGCAACATACAGAACATTGTACAGATAGTCACAGATTCTAACACATGCCTTACTAAGGCAGCAACATACAGAACATTGTACAGATAGTCACAGATTCTAACACATGCCTTACTAAGGCAGCAACATACAGAACATTGTACAGATAGTCACAGATTCTAACACATGCCTTACTAAGGCAGCAACATACAGAACATTGTACAGATAGTCACAGATTCTAACACATGCCTTACTAAGGCAGCAACATACAGAACATTGTACAGATAGTCACAGATTCTAACACATGCCTTACTAAGGCAGCAACATACAGAACATTGTACAGATAGTCACAGATTCTAACACATGCCTTACTAAGGCAGCAACATACAGAACATTGTACAGATAGTCACAGATTCTAACACATGCCTTACTAAGGCAGCAACATACAGAACATTGTACAGATAGTCACAGATTCTAACACATGCCTTACTAAGGCAGCAACATACAGAACATTGTACAGATAGTCACAGATTCTAACACATGCCTTACTAAGGCAGCAACATACAGAACATTGTACAGATAATCACAGATTCTAACACATGCCTTACTAAGGCAGCAACATACAGAACATTGTACAGATAGTCACAGATTCTAACACATGCCTTACTAAGGCAGCAACATACAGAACATTGTACAGACAGCTGGAGATTCATCTTCATGCCTTACTAAGGCAGCAACATACAGAACATTGTACAGATAGTCACAGATTCTAACACATGCCTTACTAAGGCAGCAACATACAGAACATTGTACAGATAGTCACAGATTCTAACACATGCCTTACTAAGGCAGCAACATACAGAACATTGTACAGATAGTCACAGATTCTAACACATGCCTTACTAAGGCAGCAACATACAGAACATTGTACAGATAGTCACAGATTCTAACACATGCCTTACTAAGGCAGCAACATACAGAACATTGTACAGATAGTCACAGATTCTAACACATGCCTTACTAAGGCAGCAACATACAGAACATTGTACAGATAGTCACAGATTATAACACATGCCTTACTAAGGCAGCAACATACAGAACATTGTACAGATAATCACAGATTCTAACACATGCCTTACTAAGGCAGCAACATACAGAACATTGTACAGATAGTCACAGATTCTAACACATGCCTTACTAAGGCAGCAACATACAGAACATTGTACAGATAGTCACAGATTCTAACACATGCCTTACTAAGGCAGCAACATACAGAACATTGTACAGATAGTCACAGATTCTAACACATGCCTTACTAAGGCAGCAACATACAGAACATTGTACAGATAGTCACAGATTATAACACATGCCTTACTAAGGCTGCAACATACAGAACATTGTACAGATAATCACAGATTATAACACATGCCTTACTAAGGCAGCAACATACAGAACATTGTACAGATAGTCACAGATTATAACACATGCCTTACTAAGGCTAAGGCTGCAACATACAGAACATTGTACAGATAGTCACAGATTATAACACATGCCTTACTAAGGCAGCAACATACAGAACATTGTACAGATAGTCACAGATTATAACACATGCCTTACTAAGGCTGCAACATACAGAACATTGTACAGATAATCACAGATTCTAACACATGCCTTACTAAGGCAGCAACATACAGAACATTGTACAGATAATCACAGATTCTAACACATGCCTTACTAAGGCAGCAACATACAGAACATTGTACAGATAGTCACAGATCATAATTCATGCCTTACTAAGGCAGCAACATACAGAAGATTGTACAGATAGTCACAGATTCTAACACATGCCTTACTAAGGCAGCAACATACAGAACATTGCACAGATAATCACAGATTCTAACACATGCCTTACTAAGGCAGCAACATACAGAACATTGTACAGATAATCAAAGATTCTAACACATGCCTTACTAAGGCAGCAACATACAGAACATTGTACAGATAATCACAGATTCTAACACATGCCTTACTAAGGCAGCAACATACAGAACATTGTACAGATAATCACAAATTATAACACATGCCTTACTAAGGCAGCAACATACAGAACATTGTACAGATAATCACAAATTATAACACATGCCTTACTAAGGGAGCAACATACAGAACATTGTACAGATAATCACAGATTCTAACACATGCCTTACTAAGGCTGCAACATACAGAACATTGTACAGATAATCACAGATTCTAACACATGCCTTACTAAGGCAGCAACATACAGAACATTGTACAGATAGTCATAGATTATAATGCATGCCTTACTAAGGCAGCAACATACAGAACATTGTACAGATAGTCACAGATTCTAACACATGCCTTACTAAGGCAGCAACATACAGAACATTGTACAGATAATCACAGATTCTAACACATGCCTTACTAAGGCAGCAACATACAGAACATTGTACAGATAATCACAGATTCTAACACATGCCTTACTAAGGTAGCAACATAGAGAACATTGTACAGATAATCACAGATTCTAACACATGCCTTACTAAGGCAGCAACATACAGAACATTGTATAGATAATCACAGATTCTAACACATGCCTTACTAAGGCAGCAACATACAGAACATTGTACAGATAATCACATATTCTAACACATGCCTTACTAAGGCAGCAACATACAGAACATTGTACAAATAATCACAGATTCTAACACATGCCTAACTAAGGCAGCAACATACAGGACATTGTCTCATTTCCTCATGACAGAGGAGAAGGCTTACTACAACTATTATGAAAGGAAAATGTAATCAAATGTTATCATCAGTCTTAAAGCATTTCTATATGAAAAATTATCATAACTTTTTGTAAGAGTAATCACCATTTATAGATGCACACATCAGATATGTGTGTGTGAGACAACATTGTTAGTGATATGTTCATTCACAGTCATACAGACACCACTCAATCTAAACAGCAGGGGTTGGATTTGAACTACCTACATAAGATCACATGCTAGAGAATATTGCCTGAATCACAAGCACCACATGTTGGTTTGTCACTGTGACAGTGCATATTTGAATGGATGACATCACCGTTGTTTATTAGCTTGATATTTCTGCTAAAAGTGGTAGGAGAGCACAATAACACTGTACAACTACACATCATACATGTATTTGAAGCCTGTTCCACAGTATTAGACAGAGACATACTCTCACAGAGGATAATCATTGCTGGATTCAAATCACCTACCTATCTAGTTACACACTATAGAGATCACAGTATCATCAGCCAGTACCACAAGAGAAGTTATATTACAAATGTGAGATACTACGTTCTGAAAGCATTATATAATCATCATGTTTTCAAAAATGTGTTTTGTCTTGGGGTACTAGAAATTTATAGGGTAGTCCTCTGCTATTGAAAATATGTCTCCTAAGTGGACGTGAACATAAGGGGTGTTGTCACAGAGCTAATTATGCATGACAGTACACACAGTTACACTACTTAAGCAATGATGGATTTGAACCCCCTATCTGTTTAGTTACAGAAACTAGAGAACACACAGTATTAGCCACAACAGCCACAGGAGTAGTCTGACTTTCATAGTGAGACAGTGAACTTATAAAAGCATGACCTCATGAGTTTGTTGCAGAGAGGATTTTTGTGATAAAAGTGGGATAATGGGATGGGGTACTCTCCTAGGGTAAATGGTTCACCTAAGTAGAAGGATATATAACTCTTTTGCTGATGAAGCTATATGTACCTAACTCTTGAGACATATACACACACATTCAGCATTGGTGAATTTGAATCCCCTACCTATCTAGTTATAGAACCTAGAGAACACAGTATTAATCACAACAGCTACAGGAATAGTCTGATTTTTGTAGTGAGAGAGTGCACTTATGAAACAATGACCTCATCAATGTGCTGCAGAGAAGATGTTTGTAAATAAAGTGGGATAAGCAGATGGGGGAGTCATATACCAGTGTGAATGATTCACCTAAGTGGAAATAGTCACTGCAGGTCTTTTGATGAAACTATATGTACCTGACACATAAGCCACACACACAAGTTCACTACTGTGAGATTTGAACCTCCTACCTATCTAGTTACATAATCTAGAGAACATAGTATGAATTACAATCACTACAGGAGAAGTCTGACTTTTAAGGGGAGGAAGTGCACTTTTACCAAGATGATCTCAGTATGTCACAGAGACGATGCTGGTGTTAAAAGTTAGATAAAGTGCAGAGGCGACTGTGTCCAAAATAAATTTTTTTCTCCTGAGTGGAATTGGAAACAGCACAAATGTTGCTGAAGCTTTACTTACCTGACACTAGAACTGCACACAAAGTTTACCACTGTCAGATCTGAAATGCCTACCAAACTAGTTACACAATCTAGACAACACAGTATGAATTGCAAGTGCCACAGGAGAAGTCTGACTTTAAAGATGTGAAAATGTTCATTTGTAAATATTAACACATCAGTGTCTGGATGATCAGCTACTGTACATCATAGGGTTTGTGGCAAATGCATGTGTCTGAACAGGCAACATAACAGCACTGTGCATGTCCCATGTAATTACATACTGCTCTGATAACATCCATATACTGTCATTCATGTACATTGTGTTACTATGAGTGACATGCACCTTTTAAACAGTATGGTGTTTAAATGACAATCACAATTGTAAAACAGTAGATTGTCAAGCAAGCATTTACAGCAGTTCATCCTGGGATGATTGTTTGTAAGTAGTGACCATTTACTGTGCCAGTGTTACTGGTATTGGCTCAAGCTTGGGCAATGTTCATTGACAATACAAACAGATACTTCCAAAATATGACAGTACACTGATGAATTATGTGGGAAAAGGTTATACACCATTGTAACAAAGTTGCAAGGGTAACCATTAGAGACATACATTAACAAACTAAATTAACTGAGTCAGCATTACTGTGAAATTCAGATACCTTGGTTAGTAAATTCATTTAACACATACAGAGGTTGTACAATCTACTCACATAATTCTTTGCTGAAATTTTTTTACTGTCTCCCTGAAGATCATCTGTGTGGCAGATGGCAAAGTGTTAGTACTTGCATATTATACAATGACTGGCCATTACCATTCTAAAACGAGCACACTGATTGGCCAGCTCAACTAGCGTGCCAATTGTAAATCTGAGAATATACCAACGGAAAAAGGTCCGGTTGCCCGGACTTTTTTCCATTGGTATATTCTTTAATTTTAACTTTTTTTTCAACAAAAATAAAAAAACTTGTATTCCGGACTCTGGACATATAAGAGAGACACCATGCAGAAAATACAAGGGAAATCAGGTACATTGTTTAAAACTAAAGACACGTTCCTGATTTCCCTTATATTTCTCCCAGTCTGTCTCTCTCCTACCCTAAACTTCCTGAACCTTTTTTTTTTTTTAATTAAAAAAAAAAAAAAAAAAAAGAAAGAAAAAGTGGAGCAACGCAGATCTTCTTTCCTCCATTGCTTACTTTCCTGAGCACTGATGTACTGGGTATGCGTGGGAATGCAAGTCCCATACACATGCGCAGTACATCAACACAAGGAAACAGTATACTACCAACCGTGGAAGAACAGTAGTTATAGAAAGACATTATTTAAGAAAAGTAAGTATTTTTTTTTCTTAAATAATGTCATTGTATAATAGCAATAACCGACTCCATGGTTGTGGTATATTGAAATTTGCCCACAGTTGGCTTTATTTAATCACTCGGGCTTCACCCCCATGATTAAACCAGACCAACCATGGGTAAATCTTCAATATACCACACAGACGTCGTTGGTTATTGCTATATTCATATCTTGAGGTGTTGAACTTAGAATATAATTAGCAGTGGTCTTCATGCCAACCTTCTCACAGATAAGCAGTATACACATACAACCAAATAGGAATCTGATAGAATAAGAACAGATGTGTATTATCCTCATGTTTCATGTGTCATTATTCACACAGCTGTCATGACAGTTGCAGTCATTCAATCTTTATATGTATGATAGAGGTGTATTCTGAACACATGAGGGACCAAGCATGATATTGCTGGTGGAAACATGGCTTATAAAAACAGTATTAAATCAAGGAGGTGTATTTGATGACACAGAACATGTAGGAAGAGGGGGACATTTGGAGACAAGGATACACATACAGACATACTAAGAGATTATCTTATGGTTTATTTATGCATATATTTGTGTTGTGTTATCCTACATTTATTGACCTATATAAATTAACAAAATCACATCTATGGATTCTAAAGATATTCTCAAGGGTAGGGATGACAACAACAAATATTATCATGCAGAAATACATATATCCTTTGAAACTCTGTATGCTTCAGATGTATTGCTATGTACAATAAAGTGTTTCCAATATGGATGAAGATGGTGTAGGAAAGTGAAAATATGATGAGGACATAAGGAGGATACGGCTGTTTGACAAAATATGTAAAAAAATCGAGCCCTGTTTCAATAAGGCAGGATGCAAGTCTATTAGTGATGAATGGTCTTCTTAATATAGTCGCACCACACATTCAAGTTGACGAAAAAGTCCAATGAGGTAGCTAGCAATAAAACTTTTTATTAAAATAATAAAATAGAAATGTTGAGCGCTTTCATCTACACTAGGTAGACTTCATCAGAACATTTCTCCATTTAAAAAAATCAGCTTTTTATATGCACATGTTAGATCAATTACGTAATTGCTAATGAATTAACATTAGAGTCCTTAAATCATTAACCCTATAGCTGCTACCTCACCTCATATTAAATATTAATTCATTTGAAAAGACTAGGAAAAATAAACCTTAGCCTACAGATATACTCCCTATAACAAGAATATTCATACATACATAAATAATGTTCATTCAACTATTTCTAGTTTCCTCTATGCTTTATCACTACATCATAAAAATAAAATTACTATACGTCCAACAGTGTGTGGTCGAACTAAATATTCCATATATGTGAAGTTGATGCTCCAGGGTGTGAATTCAGTTGAATCCAACCACCCTCTCATAACAAATAGCCTACGTCCCATAAAACTTTAAAAATTGTTATTTTCTAAAATGGGCTTAATTGAGATGTATTCGTTTAAACCAGGAAATACAGTCGCATTTAACTTAATCTGCCACCATACCTCTCTCTCCTAGTTTTTTCTTGACACATCCACCCCTTATATTAGGTTGCACAATTTCTAATATCCCAAATAAGAACTTGTCACAAATCTTGCTACTCCTCAAATGCTTGCTTAATGCATTTTTGTCTTCTCCTTTTTTAACACAATAATAATGATCGTATATTCTATTGCGAAGACATCTGTCTGTTTTCCCTACATAGAAACATGCACAGTGTGTACAGGTGGCTAAATATACTATATGAGATGTTCTGCAGTTCCCCTTTTTAAATTTTATATTTGTAGTATTTACATCCTGCAGGATTAAACTATTCCTACCGTTAATGTACTTACACTGATTGCATGTTCCACATTTTTGTGTGCCTATGCTGTTGTCCTTACTTCTCAACATGATATGTTTACTTTCAAATTCCCTCTTGAGATTTCTTGCATTACTGTATACAAATTTGGGTCTATTACCCATTATATCCAAAATATTTTTGTCCACACTAAAAATGTTCCAATGCCTTTCAGTTATTGCCCTGATGTCATTAATGTTAGAAGCAAATTCCAAAATACAAGCTCCTGTGTATTTAGATTTATCAACTTCATTCAAGGTGTTATTATGGGTCATGGTGTCACCTTCTTTCAATCCAAGAATAGCTGGATATTTGTTGTTTCTATTACCAATAATGTATTGCCTTAAGTCTGTAATCATACTTTCAGGGTATCCCCTTGCTGTAAACATATTACCTATTAGATCCAATTCTATAATTAGGCAGTATGGATTCTTTAGATGAATTGCCGTCCCTGTTCTCACCCAGGAGGGATGAGATTTACAAGCTTCAATCGGAGATGGCTATTGTAAAAGGTGAACTTACAAGATTGATTGAACTGTTAACTCAAGGAGAGCCTACCTATGGTGCTAGTTGTGTACAGACATCATCACGCCCCTTAAGGAAGGAGGAGAAGGGCGTGAGCTTCGTTGAAGTCAGACCAAACAGCAAAGAAAGGGAAGGGTACGTACGAGCCTCTCATGGATCCAGAGACAAAATGCTGAATGGGGATGAGACGCATGGTAGTCGAACAACGATAGGGTCGGAGGTCGTATTCCAAGATTTAGGTGCTAAGCCTAAAAGGATTGTACCCAAAAAAACTTATGCTATGGCTTCGAATGGAGCTGTTACAGGTACTGTACACAAACGCGACGCTGTTAAGCTGTAACGTGCGGAAAGACATTCATGAGTATTTATTAAATGAAGTTGACTTTAACATTAATAACAACTACAATAAGTTTAAAGTGAACACAGGGGTTAACGGAACTTTAAAAGACGACATTATTATTTTTGGTAGTAAACTAAAAACTTAGAAAAGCATCCAATTAGACAATACCTACTTGAAGCAATGCATGGATGCTAATATAGTCCCTATGGGACTTCATTTTTTTAAGATTCCTATAGGAGTAGATTTGAATGATGAAACTGTTGAAGAGTGTAACAAAATGTTCGACAACTTTGGTATAAATTTTATGAAGTTTATCATATCTTGTAATGATAAAAAGATTTGTAAATTGTTAACTGAAGTAGAACTTTTGAATGAAAAAATCACCAATGACTTGTTATTTGAAGAAATGGAAACATTATACAACAGTCAGTTTGACTGGGTTGAGAAAATTATTAATCAACAGTATGATAGGAAATGTAATAAAATGCATAGAGACAAAGAACAATACGCTAAAAAAGAAGCATACAAGTGGGGTCACAGTAACAGAAAATTCCCTAATAACAATAATAGGGGTGAAAGGAATGGGAACAAGCCATCCACGGAAGAACATCACAGGGGGCAGCGTGTTAACAAAAATACACATTCAAATAGGAGGTTTGGTTTTTACCAGACACGGAACGTTGATTTTTTAGAAGAGGGAGACAAGCAGTGGGAAACAGTAACATGGAAGGACAAAAGTTCTCACAAGTGGAGAGAAAACAGAGGAGAACATCCTTATGTCAGTTGGAAACAACCGGGAAGGAATCTGGACAGAACATATTGAAGCACAATGAGATACATTATAGTTTAGGGGAATATAACATTTTTAATTACACCAATATTGTTATTAATAAGGCCTACTTTGAACTGTTTGCTAAAGGGATGAAATTCATTCCCAATAAACGTTTCAACCTAGTAGGGATTATAGTAGATTTCAAAAAATATGTAAGGAAGTTAAATTTACAAATACTATTCAGTAATAAACCTTATAGTCAAAGGGGTGAGTTTTGTATTAGGAGTACCTACACCCCCCCACTGAACAACTTATTGGCTACATATGAGAAACTGGTTATTGATGAAATATATGCTTATTTCAATCAAAGTAGATGGAATAGGATGAAATATAACCTAAATTATGAACAGTATAGGTTAATGGAGGAGTTAAAAACTAACAACAGGTTACGAATTATGAAGCCTGATAAAGGTGGGGGTACAGTGTTATATGACACCACTGAATATATTAATAAGATCAACATGATTCTATTAAACTCAGGTAACTACGATATTTCATCTATTAATGAAGTCAATATAGGATATCACAAAATTGACTTGTTTTTAGAAGATTTGCTTATAGAAGAAATGATAGATCCGGATTTGTACAATTACTTAAAAATAAAAAATCCCATTATTAGTACAATTGTTGGAATCCCCAAAGTACATAAAAAACTTAATAGATCCACCTTTTCGTCCAATTATCTCGGGAAACAAATCTAAAACTTTTTTGTTTGGTAAAGTAGTTGATAAGTGGCTAAAATCATGTTGCAATAGAGTTAACCACCTATTAAAAGATTCATGGGATTTTATGAGACGTTTAACACCTGATTTATGTAAGCCTGGCATTTTATTAGTGACCATTGATGTGGTGGACCTATTTTCAAGCATTCCTATTGAGGAGGGGATGAACAGATTCAGTAATAGTTTGGACATGTACGGTTCTATAGATTCTGATAGGAAAAATCTAATATTAGATTTTGTAGATATAGTACTAAAATACAACTATGTCTACTTTGAAGGAGTATACTACAAGCAGTGCAAAGGGGTAGCGATGGGAGCAGCTTGTGCTCCCATCTTTGCAAACTTATTTTTGCTGGACTGGGAGAATGAATACATTTTGAACAGTGAATGGGGAAAGTACATTGACCTATACACTAGATTCTTGGACGACCTTTTCTTGATTTGGAATGGGGACGAAGCCAAATTAGTTGAATTCATGGAGTATTTAACTACTAGAAGTCAGTATTTGAAATTTACGACTAACAAGGATGATAGGACAATTTCTTATTTAGACACTAAAATAACTATAGGGAATAAAAGATTAATCTCAAGAATATATAGAAAGGAGACTTTTAGTAACTCTTATTTACATTATAACAGCTGCCATTCATACAAACAGAAAAGAAGTATTATTAAAGGTCAATTTATCAGAGCAGCTAGAATGACCTCTGAGATGTCTGACCTAATTATAGAATTGGATCTAATAGGTAATATGTTTACAGCAAGGGGATACCCTGAAAGTATGATTACAGACTTAAGGCAATACATTATTGGTAATAGAAACAACAAATATCCAGCTATTCTTGGATTGAAAATAGGTGACACCATGACCCATAATAACACCTTGAATGAAGTTGATACATCTAAATACACAGGAGCTTGTATTTTGGAATTTGCTTCTAACATTAATGACATCAGGGCAATAACTGAAAGGCATTGGAACATTTTTAGTGTGGACAAAAATATTTTGGATATAATGGGTAATAGACCCAAATGTGTATACAGTAATGCAAGAAATCTCAAGAGGGAATTTGAAAGTAAACATCTCATGTTGAGAAGTAAGGACAACAGCATAGGCACACAAAAATGTGGAACATGCAATCAGTGTAAGTACATTAACGGTAGGAATAGTTTAATCCTGCAGGATGTAAATACTACAAATATAAAATTTAAAAAGGGGAACTGCAGAACATCTCATATAGTATATTTAGCCACCAGTACACACTGTGCATGTTTCTATGTAGGGAAAACAGACAGATGTCTTCGCAATAGAATATACGATCATTATTATTGTGTTAAAAAAGGAGAAGACAAAAATGCATTAAGCAAGCATTTGAGGAGTAGCAAGATTTGTGACAAGTTCTTATTTGGGATATTAGAAATTGTGCAACCTAATGTAAGGGGTGGATGTGTCAAGAAAAAAACTAGGAGAGAGAGAGAGAGAGAGGTATGGTGGCAGATTAAGTTAAATGTGACTGTATTTCCTGGTTTAAACGAATACATCTCAATTAAGCCCATTTTAGAAAATAACAATTTTTAAAGTTTTATGGGACATAGGCTATTTGTTATGAGAGGGTGGTTGGATTCAACTGAATTCACACCCTTGAGCATCACCTTCACATATATGGAATATTTAGTTCGACCACACACTGTTGGACGTATAGTAATTTTATTTTTATGATGTAGTGATAAAGCATAGAGGAAACTAGAAATAGTTGAATGAACATTATTTATGTATGTATGAATATTCTTGTTATAGGGAGTATATCTGTAGGCTAAGGTTTATTTTTCTTAGTCTTTTCAAATGAATTAATATTTAATATGAGGTGAGGTAGCAGCTATAGGATTAATGATTTAAGGACTCTAATGTTAATTCATTAGCAATTACGTAATTGATCTAACATGTGCATATAAAAAGCTGATTTTTTTAAATGGAGAAATGTTCTGATGAAGTCTACCTAGTGTAGATGAAAGCGCTCAACATTTCTATTTTATTATTTTAATAAAAAGTTTTATTGCTAGCTACCTCATTGGACTTTTTCGTCAACTTGAATGTGTGGTGTGACTATATTAAGAAGACCATTCATCACTAATAGACTTGCATCCTGCCTTATTGAAACAGGGCTCGATTTTTTTACTTATAGTTGGCTGTTTCAGTACTGTTTTGCATTTTGTTTGACAAAATATGTAGGACACACACATATATTATTAATGTGAAAACATTAAATAAATGTATGACCATATGTGTGGATTTGAACACTTGACATTATAAAATAAAAGTATACAGACAGGAGGATTATCTCAGCTCAACACATAGGAACTCAAGACTTCTCAACTTTAAATGACATATTTGAAGGGACACTGACAACAGATTGAAGCAAGGGTAAATGTAGGCATCAGCCTTCATCACAGTAAGGCCAAGTATAAGATCCCATAAGGTGTATATGAAATATATTAGCCTAATACATATATTAGAAAAAACTCTCTCTCAGTAGTACTAGCAGTTTGTATTTGTATAGTGCAGCATAGCTAAACACCATTGCCCGATGTGAATCACGCTACTGCGGCTGAAATTAAAATCTTCAGATTTTGCCTTAAGATGTGAAAGGAAATTTACCGTCACTCAGAATTGTTGCATGGTGCTAAGCTTTGTGCAAATGCTGAGGACACTAAATGGAGAAGGGAGATTTGGAGAAGGGGCTAAAGACCTTGGAAGAGATTTGCTTATGGTCCATTTCTGCAAATCTTTGTGTTCTGCTGCTCTTCATTTTCTCGTCACAATTATTCAGTCATGATCTGTATAAGATAGTGATCTCAATAGGGAGCAAGCAGATTAAACCAGCAACAGGATAATGTGTTAATAAAATGTGTAGCCAGCACTTACGCACAAAGGAGTCATACGAAACATTCAGTATCACTATGACATACATCTGGATTCGAGATTGACAATATTCCAAAGCAAATCTACAGAATGCAGAATTATCTAACCACACCATATAGGAAATTCCTCTTTACAAACTTCAAATCTGACAACAGATTGAAGTAAAGGAGAATGTTTATATTAGTCTTAATTGCACTCAGGACAATTGTAAAATCCTGTAATATGTATATTATATCCAGAAGAATAATAAATATGCAACAGTAAAAAGTGATGATACAGTAGTGGGAACATGACAAGAAATAATAATTTGATATACAGCTTTAATCAAACCCTTGACATTGTGCAAAAACATTGGTCTACAGACAGGAAAAATATCTCAACATACTACAAGGGACCTTGCTTAGCAGCCTAAGAACTGTTAGAGTAACTGTTTCAAAGTAGTGCCCTTATACTGCCTTTACTCTGTATTCCTATAGTGCAGGGATTTAAGCACATCTTTGCGAAAGTAACTAGACTAGTGTGATCATGGCTTCATAGGATGTGAAATGCCATTCACTATCACTACTGGTGTGTAATATCAAGGTCTGCTCAAATTCTGAGGACAAAAAAATGAAGGCTTTTTGATGGGCCACTTCTGCTTTTGTCTGTTGTGCGTCTTTATATTTTTTGGGAAATGTGCCCATTGTTTTGAGAGATAGGAATGTTGGGGAAGGTGCATAGGAATGACATGGTCAGGTATGTAGTGTAGGTTAGGTAGCAGGCACAGACAGGCAGGACATACAAGATAGACAGGGATTGTGATGCATACAAAAGGTTTTTCTGCTGAATAGTTGCATACTTGAGCTGCAATAACTTTATTACAAGCTGAGATAAGTACAAACTTGCAGTGTTATAAGACAGTACTGCATTTTTTTCTGTTTTATTGTTTCATTGAATATTGCATATTTATTTCTTCACTGAAAATTGTGAGTTCTCTCTTTGTCTGCATTTAGTTTGTTTATTCTTTTCACTTCATTGATATTCGGTGTAGAAGTCTTAGCCTAGAGGGCCTCTCTGTGCCTTAAAGTCTTACTCCCTTATCTCTGAAATTATTTCTTCTGAATAGCTGCATACTTGAGCTGCATCAACTTTATTACAAGCTGAGATGAGTACAAACTTGCAGTGTTATAAGATAATACTGCATTTTTTCTGTTTTATTGTTTCATTGAATACTGTATTAAAAACAGTACTGCATTTATCTGCTTATTTATTTCTTCACTGAAAATTGTGAGTTCTCTCTGTGTCTGCGTTTAGTTTTCCCCATCCACCCTCCTTGTTCTTGTTTTGGTATTAATCTTGGTGGCTTTGGAACTGACCACCCCTCCTGTAAATTTATGTTTGAACACTCCTCCTAGGCCCATCTCATTTGCTCACTCAACCGAGTACATTGAGGTCATATTTTGATTTCAGGCACTCCTACCATTCCCATCTGTTCAGTCCTATCCCAGCTTTATCCTAGTCTAGTGTCATTAGCTCATCCTGCCTAATACAAAGAGAACATCTGAGTAGGCATACCCACTTATGCCCTAAACTTGTCTGATTGAAGACTGCTGAGGGCTCAATTCTGAGTTTTTTTACTAGTTAATTGGGTAATTTGTTTAAATCAGTTTGCTTGTTTTCCATTGTTATATATATATATATATATATATATATATAAATATTGCACTTTACCTGCTTTTACTGTAATTGTGTTTCTTCCTACTTTATTGCCTTATTTTGTTTTTGTCTCTTCTTAAAAGTACTCAGTTGTGTTTATTCTGCTGCATTTATTACTGCTTAATAGTAGCTTGATTAAATTGTAACGGTTATTCTAAGTATTTTGGTTAAAGCACTTGGGCTTCAGAACAGTTGTTTTACACTAGGAAGGTTTGTGGTCTGCACTGTTGTGGCAGGACAGGTAGCTTACATCCTTCTAAGTTGGGAATTGCTGACTGAAAGCTCAGTGTCTGTCATTCTAAATGTGTATTAGTTCTGGTTAAGCACTTGGGCTCCAGGCCAGTTATTTTACATTAAGAAGGTTTGTGGTCTGCACTCTTGTGGGAGGAGAGGCTAGTTTCTGCCCTTTTGAGCCTGGAATTTCTGGCCAAAGGCTTACTGTGCCAGCTTATTTGAACTGTTTCTCTGATATTGGTGCACCTAGTCTGCTGTAGCATACACTGGATTTAGGCCTGCTGAATCTAGCTTTGTTTGTATAACTTGAGCACTAATCTTGGCCATCTTTTATGGAGAAGGTTCCGTTGCACCCTAGTGGCAGGAGTGTGCGGTTAAAACTTGTCTGATTGAAGACTGCTGGAACAGGGCTCAGTTTTGATTTTTTTTACTGGTTAATTGGGTACTTTGTTTAAATCGGTTTGCTTGTTTTCTATTGTTATAAAAAAATTGCACTTTATTCATCTGCTTTTCCCACTTTATTACCTTATTTTGCTTGTGCTTGTGCTTCTTCTTAAAAGTACTCAATTGTATTATTCTGCCACAGTTATTACTGCTTGGTAGTAGCCTGATTCAATTGTAACTGTTATTCTAAGCCTTTTGGTTTAAGCACTTGGGTTTCAGGCCAGTTATTTTACATTAAGAAAGTTTGTGGTTTGCCCTCTTGTGGGAGGAGAGGCTAGATCCTGCCCTTCTCAGCTGGGAATTTCTGGTTAAAGGCTTATTGTGCCTGCTTATTTGAACAGTTTCTTTCTGAAATTTGTGTGCCTTGTTTGCTGTAGCCCAGAAGTTAGTTTATTGACTATTTGGGGCTAATTTCTATCTCTTTCATTTTCCTGCTATAAAAACCGCATTTGCGCTGTTTTTTTGGCTTGTATTCAGCTCAGCAAGTGCCTGACAGGTGTCCAGCAGAGTTATACAGCAGCAGAGAGACAAAACAAAGAATTTGTTGTGATTAAGTATCATTTTTCTGCATTTTCTTGCTGTCTTTAACTAATTTCGCCTAAAATGCCAATTTTTTAACATTTCTGTGATTTAAAAAGCTTGTTTCTGCTACATATTGTACTTATTTGCTGCCTGCACTTGAACTAAGTCATATTTCTGTTTAAATAATATGTTTAACTGTTGTAGGCTACACACTATAGTGTGATAGCCTTTTCTGTGCATTTAAAGTGTTTTTTTTATTGTATCTGCTTTATTTTCTGTAAAAAAAATACAAAAAATAAATATACTTGTTTCCCGCCTTTCTGAACTAGTATAGTCCAGTTTTCAGGTTATTGCTGAATTCAGGGTTGTGTTACAAGTTTCTGTGTTGCCCACACCTTACTTGGATAGGAAGTTTCTCTGTTCACCTGTGAGAGAGGGGAGCTTTGAGCAGCCTATCTGTCCCTGGAGGAGTGGTTTCAGCCCAGAAGTTAGTAGTTTATTGGCCATTTTGGGATAATTTCTATCTCTTTCATTTCCCATGCTATAAAAACCGCATTTGCACGTTTTTTCCGCGACGGGCAGTGCCGTTTAGCTAGGGTTAAACTATTCCCGGCTCCAGAAAGTGTACTCTTCAATTTTTCCCTTGGAACTAGACAAACCTTCAACTTAAGCACTCAAACCATTTATTTTACAGCCCAGCACTTGCTCAAAACTCATAGCAAGCACTAATTAACCATAGCACTAGACCCCCTATACTGTCCAGAAGGACACGGCTCTCAATTCGTCCCTACCAGCCAATCAGTAAAACAGCTCATTTTACCTATTCAGACATGTTCAAAGGGCAGTTTCAGGTGTACTCTCCAGTCCAACTGGTGAATATGGGCATATTGAGGCAATGTTACAACTGCCTCATGTACACAGACAACCCTCTCCTCCTACCACCAAACACTAATATATGCAAGAGATGCAATTATACAGACAAACTGGAGGCAAAGCTCTCACAACCCAAGACTGGAACTGACAGTCAAGAGGAGAAGGAAAATACTTGCAACACACCACCAGTCTCACATAGACCTACTAAACCAACACCGGCAAATAACACACATAAATACATGAAAACATACTTGGAGGCTCTAAATAAAAATCTGCAAAAGCAACAGAGACCTCCAAAGCAGACACGAAAGCAACCTCCACACCCCATCACAAACCATGAAACATATACTTCACATAATCAATGCGCCATGCAATCACAGCCCTTAAGGCAAAATAACATACCCAACACACTAGTAATAGTCAACTCTATAGTCAGGCACACTGATTTCCCACTAACTAGGCTGGACAAGAAGAAGGTTACTCCAGAACAAGTGCAAATGTGACTCTGTCACTGTCCATGTTGGTGTGAATGACCTGAGAGGTACCTCCCTGGACTACATGAAAAGAGACATGGAAGAGCTCTCTGATCACATAGCCCAACCTGGTATGACCCTGACCCTGAGTAGCATCCTGCCCTCACCAAGAATGATGCCAAAGTATAAAGAAAAAATGATCAATTTCAACAATTGGCTAAGCTTCTGGTGTCATTCAAAATGGATCCAGTATCTGTCCACCTGGGATGACATGCTCGACAAGCCACGTTGCTTTGTAAGAGATGGCTTGCACCTGTCACCCTTAGGCTTTCAAATACTGGCCAAGGCTTTTGCCACCCCATAGTGCCTTTTTTAGGGAAGGCTTAAAAGACAAACCCACCTCTGTAAATAGCACAAGTAACCAAAAACTAAGGGTAATGCTACTCAATGCCAGAAACCTCAAAATGCATGCACTCGAGGCACTCCTCAGTATGGAGAACATCAATATCTGTGCAGTAACAGAAACCTGGTTTAAGGCTCCAGAGAGCACCGCAGCACTACCGGGCTATAACTCATACCATACGTTTCGGCCACAGAACCCGGACCGAAACACAAAAGGTGGGGGGTGTATCCATATTTATCAAGGATACCCACACCTCCAGGTTAGTGGTGCAGCACAATGCCTCAGAGATCATCCATGTGCAACTAACAATAGGCAAAACTGCATTTCAAATTGTAGCTTGCAACAGATCACCCACCATGACCCAGGACCCCCATTCCATGTTTCTGGAGACACTGGAAAATATGAAGGTCCTACCAAATGCCCTAATATTAAGTGATTTCAATTACCCAAACATTAACTGGGAGAACTATGCAAGTACTAACTCCCTTTCCCAATGCTTCCTAGAATTTATAAACTCAAATGCCTTGGATCAACTGGTCAACACCCCCACCAGAGATGACAACATATTGGACCTGGTCATCACCAACATGGGTGACTGGTGTTCTACACTGGAGGTCAACCCCTTGCTGCCTAGATCAGACCATAGACTAATCACTCTGGATATCCACATTCCGCCCCCATCCCCAATCAAGGAAACCACCATGAAAAACTTTTCAAAAGCAACCCTCACATTACTTAAGATCGAGGTGGAAAGGTTCACAGCCCCCATGCTAAAGGACAATGCTGTCCAAGCTGCTGAATCCCTTACAAAGGCACTCTATGAGCACATGCAAGAATGCATGGATCATGCTATCCCAAGCAAAACCAAGACTCACTCCTCCAAGAAAAGGAAACCAGTCTGGTGGACCCCTGCCATAAACAAGCTATACGACAGAAAGAGGAAACTAGTACAGAAAAGAGCAAAATCCCAAGAAGGAAAGACATCCCTGATCAGTATAAGCAAGAAACTATGATCCCTCATAAAATCATCCAAGGCTAGCTTCGAAAGAAAAATTGGCAAGGACTCCAAAGATAACCACAAAGCATTCTTTAGCTATGTCAAGTACTTAAGTGGAAACTCTCAGATCTGCTCTGAGTTAGTGCAGAATGGCACAAAATACACTGAACTGACTGATATTGCCAACATTCTGGCAGACAGGTTTAGTGCAAACGTCACCCCCCTCTCACCCCCTAAAGGGCCCATAACCATACCAGAAGAATGTAGAGTCCCGGCAATCACTGACACACAGGTTAAAACAGCCCTATCCAAAGCCAAAAATACAGCTTCAGTGGGACTGGACAGTGTCCCAGGCTGTGTCTTACACGAACTCCAAAATGAACTAACCCCTCACCTAAACACACTGCTCAAACTCAGCCTGTCTACATGCTACGTACCCATAGAGTGGCACACAGCAACAGTTATTCCGCTCCACAAAGGTGCAGCCACAACAAACCCTGGGAACTATCACCCTATAAGCCTGACTAGCCTGGTCTGCAAGGCTAAAAAAGTGCATCATCATGGAACTCATTAACAGAGACATTGGGAGCCTCCAAACATTGAACCCTACCCAGTTTGGCTTTGTTAAGGGCAGATCACGCCTCCTAAACTTGGTGGACTTCTTTGAGATAGTTACCAAGGCTTTAGATGAGGGAAAGGAGGCCCACACAGCCTACCTAGACCTCGCAAAGGCTTTCAACACCATTCCCTATTCTGGTATTATAGACAAGCTCACAAGCCTGAACATAAATCCCTACGTCACGAGATGGATTGCCAATTGGCTCATGGATAGAACCCACACGGTGAGAGTTGCAGGATCTAGGTCCGACTTTAAACCGGTTACAAGTAGTGTCCCTCAGGGCTCAGTGCCAGGATCCCTCCTGTTTGGTATATATTTCTCAGAGGTACAGGCAAGCACAGGAGGACTATGGCTAACAAAGTTCACAGAAGACTGCAAACTGGGGGCCAAAATTGGCTCTCTGGCTGATACATACATGCAGAGCCCCTCACTAACACTTTTCAAGAGAAACATTGACGAGTGGATGGGAAACAGAAAATTTACCCTGGGGATCACTGCAGTGGCTCTGCTGGACAGAGGCACAGAGAACCAATGGCTCTGCTGGACAGAGGCACAGGGAACTAATCTAAGGGGGCAGTGAAAGCCAGCACATTCTGGCTAGGCTTACATATGCCACTGGGCAGATAGCCTAGTACTTACCTATGAACCTAAGAACCATGACTGGGAATAGGTATGGGACATTGGAGGCAAATCTGCATCCATCTTGAGAACAGTTTGAATCTAGTCCTTGCCCTCAGAACTGTCATCACTGTTTTTTCGTGTTAGTTGCCTGGGTCAGTACTAGATGTGGCATCGATCTGGGAATACAAAGCAAGACGTTTTCAACACTGTCAATGTTCTCCACCAGCTCTGTCAGCTCCTGATGTGTGACAAATCACCACCTCCACTAGTACAATTGCACCAGCAGCCAGGGCAAAGCTACCTGATGTAGGTAGAACAGGTAGGGCAGGAGTTGTGGAGGCAACACTAATGAGTTATGACATAGATGTGCTGGGTGTCTGTGCTGCCCTTGGTGGTGCCACAGCAGCCACCTGTGGGGGCATGGTGGATTGAACTGCAGTGGTCCGTCTAGCTCCCTGTGCTGATGGTCATTTTGTTTTCAGCAACAGGGTATTAAAGATAAATGAATATAGGTTAAAAACAGAGATATAGGCTGGGGATACAAAAAACAGATAATTAGTTTAATGGCATATCACATTATTTTATTACTGCAATACATAAACAAATATGAGAAATACATAAGTACACCTTTGCCATATCCAAATATGATGGGAAGGCATTAGTGTGTCATAAAATCAATCAATCACAATGCTATGATAAGACAAATAGAAACATTTATTTAACAATGCCATATTGGATATATGCTTTAAAGTTAATAACTGCATTTGTAAAAATTGAATTGTTAATGTCATGCAGAATTGCAGTTAATATTTTACAAATACTATCCAGTAATAAAATTGAATGTCTGTTTCTGGGTATTAAACCCACACACAATTAAGGTGTATACATTGCCTAATACAATCACCTAGAGCTATTGGAGCAGGCATGTATGCTTGATATAAATGATTAGGTATGCCTGCTCAAGAAGACATAGAGCGATGGACTGAAAACACTTCTCTGCCTTTGTTCAGACCTGATGCATACTTACCCCTTGCCTCTTTGAGGTGAGATGGTCTCTCCTGATGAGACTCATTTTCAGATATCTCTTCTGCAGCTGTACTTTACAAAAAGAAAAAAGAAATAAAAGCATAATGACTACCTTGGCTGGTTAATCAATGCTATGTCACAGACTGTTGATGGGTCACTATACTCAAACAACTGAGTGGTGTTTATAGTCTTAAATTCATCCTCCCATTGGCTCAGGATGTCCTGCTTGTGCCTCTTCATGTCACTGTAATGCTAATAACTTTGATCCCCAGTGTGTGGAATTCTAGTTGCTCTGGAGACAGCCTTGGCCAAGCTATTCCAAGCCTCAGCCTTATACTGGGACCTGATATAATCCTCCCTGTAACAGTGTCCAGCTATAGCACTTTACTTGGAGTGACACAAAAATCCTGCATTCCTCAACCCCACCTTTGTTTTCTAAATGGAACACCGTCTCCACTTTCACCAGTCATGTCTGCAGAAGTCAAGGTAGAAAATGTGTCTGAATTGGTGCCTGATTCAGATCTCACAACAGCCTATGCACAAAGATGCACAGCCTTGCCAGCTACATTTGCATAATTGAAAGCACAGCAATGGCTTGGCATTCACATTGGCAGTGATTACATAAAGAGCAAGGAAGGTGTGAAATGTTTCAGTGAGATTTGGCCATTTGACACACATTGACACATATTCCAATGTTAAACACTGAAATGCTTTATGGCATTTATTAAAATCATTGTTGGTTGGAGGAAGAATGGTATGACATGTGACATCTTGGGTTGGTACTTACTCACTAGTAAGGTTGAGTAGTGCTACCTGGGAATCAAACCCATGAGAAAAAGAAGAATACAAGTTAAACATTGCACATTAACTGTCACTGTAACAGGAGAACTTAAACTTTTCAGGTTCATAGGTATATACTAGACTGACAATCACTAGCCATTCAATCCAACCCAATTGTGTCCCTGTGTATTATGAGCCTTTATTATGAAGGGGGTATGTTAGGAAGTTTCTATAGGTTATGTGGTGGTATATTAGTTTGGGCATTACTTTCTGTCTCTGTCTATCAGAGACATGGGGATCAGGCCTTGGATGAATTTCTGTCTTCCCATGCATTGGTGAAATACTGTGTTTGTTTCTTTTAACAGGTTAATTACAGGTATACCAATTTAAGAATGAATGGAGATGTACTTAAGTGATGACTATATGTGTGTGACTTTAGTCATGGGACTGCATTTCCATGTAAAAGGCAGCATCTGTGGTTATAAATACATTTCAGATACATGGAGTTGCATGATCTGAGTAATATATGTTGGGGTATGTTACCTACATACTTTATAAGACCTACTGTCCTAAACACATACTTATGATATGCGATGATTCATAATAACTATAACAGAACTATTGTGCACGCCATTCCTCTCCAGGTGCATTCTAAATTAAATCTCATCACTGTCATGTTTAACATTATTTACGCACATAATTTTGGGCTTATATAGCAAACATTAATAATGCATTTGTTACAATAAACGTTTTTATGACACATTTATATTTAATGTTACATTCCTAATCAAAATGTTGTGACAAATGGCATTCTGACTCCCTCTATAAAAGTATCTGTACACTGGATTTGAACCCAGCATCACCTGTCTTCTTTATGTAAACTCATTGCACTTGCATCTTATGCCACAGTGAAAGTTAGCAGACTAGTGCATTGTATTCACTCAGTACTATCTAGAGTGCTGATGGTCACAGACTGGTACGAGGCTACTTTGTGCTACAGATGGCAGGTCAAATTATATTTTTCTCTTCTGTCCTTTGGCCATGAGCACCAGTTGTGCGCTGCTGAGAGGTGTGCAAATGCAAAAGAAAAAAATAAATAAATAACTTGTATTGCAAATTAAATGCATTTAAAGGATATAGCTAGCAAGGAACACAACACGTATAGCATTAACATGACACATTCATCCTTTTCTCATCTGCTTATCACATGACAAGTAGCATTTAGGTTTTATATCACACTAAAAGACAGGAGGTCATTCTTGGCATAGTATATACAATTAATCATGACATAAAACTTTACAATACAATGTATTACTATCATAATGAATCATTGTGAGATATAGATAAGTTCTCCAGCATATATAACACATATGTCCACATTATTCATGTTACAGCTTTTGCGTTAATATACTTTACAAAATGTCACATGTTACAACATGCATAGCACATATTGTTATTAATTATGAGAAGAGGTGAGTTTACAACAACACATTTGTAGCATCAATTAACATAGACTACAGGTAAGATATGTATAATTTATCAAAAACTTTAGCCTGTTTATTTCATATGCAGCATTGGGTGTCGATACTTATCCTGCAGCCAGTTATAAAAATATCCGTAAACTGGATTTGACCCTTGCATTATGTGTTTTTTTTTTTTTTTAAGCTCATTTAACTTGTGCCACATAGATTGCTAGCTGACAGGTGGAATTTCTTCATTCAGTACTATCCAGAGTGCCGATGATAGTATACCAACACTAGTTTCAATTGCACTACTGATGGTATTCCAAATTAAATTTGTCATTTTCTTACCTTAGGAAGTTCACTGCTAGGGACCGCTATGAGTCACGTGTGTGCAATGCCAAATGACAAGTAAAAGATGAGAGAAAACCAAATATATTAATAAAAGGGAACGATTATGAAATAAGCAATTAAAATATACATATTTGATGTTTCCTGAACTTTGTTGCCTTGCAACATGAATATATGCTCCATAAATATCACTATGTTCACACAAACGCCACCCTCTCTGAATATGAACTATCAAACCAGGGCATTAACAAGACATACTTGAGATTATTATCACTGTTTGCCATAGACACAGACACAGACTAGGAAGAAGGAAAAGTATATAACATATACTCAAGATCTGATATTGTATCAGTTCACATTAAAGGTGCAACTGGACCAAGTTCTGAAAGTTGTCCTTTGTAATTTCCCAGTAGATGTGTGGATGAATGGGATATTGGCAACAGTTAAGCTAATATTTCCCCACACAATATAAAACAAATATTTGCAACACTGCAGCTGTTTTCTTCTCTTTATTTTGTGAGCATCATTCCCTTATCTATGCTTTTCCAACAACATATCAATCTTATTTGTATTCCTTTTGATATCTATTATCTATATACTTCCTTAGAATCACAGACAATTCTGTACAGTTTACTCAGAGGCACAAAGTGTAGTCCTGAACAATTTATAGTTATATTAGGGATGTCATTCTTGGAAGTCTCTTCTCCCTGATACACCCTCGGTAAGTGTACACTAAAGACGACAGACAGCTTAATGGTGACAATAGTAACCCATAACATTTTTTTTCTAAGTGTAATCATTGTATTTCAAAGAGTTTGGGATTTCAGGGCAAAAGGGAGCACTGAGTGTGCACACATACATTTTACATTCCTGAATAACTCTGTCATGATGAACTGGTTAATTAGCATGTTTTCATTAGGATATTCTGATGTTTATGCTTGTTTTGAAGGTCTGCACTAAGTGCAGAGCTGTTTAATGAATACAAAATAGTGTGCTATCGTGTGCATGTCACGCACATGATAGCAGCACTAAGGGTAGGCGTTCGTGAATCTGGCCCAGTAACTCATCTCTGCTGTCTGTGTCTACCTGTCTGTCTATCTATCTATCTCCTTACAACCAGTTATGTCAACAATGAAATCCATTTTCCATGCTGTTATATCTATAAACATGCCCATTTCAGATAATGGTCCATTGTTACTCAAGAATTTTGTACATTTTCACAAAATTGGGAGTTTCAGCATATAACCTGTTCACCAATATATCCTCAGTCTACCAGAGAGGTGGAAAGAATCATACAAACTATGAAAAACAAAATGAAAAAAGTGCTGCTAATTCCAAACAAGACTGCTACCCAACGGAAGCACTCCATTATAACTGATGGTGCTGCCTTGTTCACAATTGCTAACAGGAAGAGTTGTCTATTTTCATCTATTCCAGTTCAGTGAGAGAAAATGACAAATATACAATCAACTTTGCAGAAAACCCAAGAAAAACAAACACTGTACTATAATGGGTCAGGAAAATTCCTGTTTACCCCAAGTAAAAGAGAGATAGTGAGAATCTAGAATCTGGCTGCTAAACACTTGGAGCAATAGGAAGCTGTTGTGTATAATTAAGGAAGAGGAATTATATCCTACATTGCTGAGATTAAGGATGGTCTGAGGTTTAAACATAAAATAAGGTACTTACATATGTCTAGACCTATCTCATTGTGAAACATTTATATGTCTGAAAATTGTGTGTAAGTGATTTTTCAAACCATGAAGTCTACTGTGACCCAATCAGGCAGAGTGTTGCTGTTTTCCCGAGATGTACAACTATCCTGACTGTGATATTATATCAACAAATACTTCATCTACAGGAATGGACAAAGATGCAACCTTGGGTGATGGTGTTTTACCATTAATACTTCATCTACAGGAATGGACAAAGATGCAACCTTGGGTGATGGTGTTTTACCATTAATACTTCATCTATAGGAATGGACAAAGATGCAACCTTGGGTGATGGTGTTTTACCATTAATACTTCATCTATAGGAATGGACAAAGATGCAGCCTCGGGTGATGGTGTTTTACCATTAATACTTCATCTACAGGAATGGACAAAGATGCAGCCTCGGGTGATGGTGTTTTACCATTAATACTTCATCTACAGGAATGGACAAAGATGCAGCCTCGGTGATGGTGTTTTACCATTAATACTTCATCTACAGGAATGGACAAAGATGCAGCCTCGGGTGATGGTGTTTTACCATTAATACTTCATCTACAGGAATGGACAAAGATGCAGCCTCGGGTGATGGTGTTTTACCATTAATACTTCATCTACAGGAATGGACAAAGATGCAGCCTCGGGTGATGGTGTTTTACCATTAATACTTCATCTACAGGAATGGACAAAGATGCAACCTTGGGTGATGGTGTTTTACCATTAATACTTCATCTATAGGAATGGACAAAGATGCAGCCTCGGGTGATGGTGTTTTACCATTAATACTTCATCTACAGGAATGGACAAAGATGCAGCCTCGGGTGATGGTGTTTTACCATTAATACTTCATCTACAGGAATGGACAAAGATGCAGCCTCGGGTGATGGTGTTTTACCATTAATACTTCATCTACAGGAATGGACAAAGATGCAGCCTCGGGTGATGGTGTTTTACCATTAATACTTCATCTACAGGAATGGACAAAGATGCAGCCTCGGGTGATGGTGTTTTACCATTAATACTTCATCTACAGGAATGGACAAAGATGCAGCCTCGGGTGATGGTGTTTTACCATTAATACTTCATCTACAGGAATGGACAAAGATGCAGCCTCGGGTGACGGTGTTTTACCATTTCTGAATGCTGTACCTTCTATGACCTTACACTCCACTATTGACTCTGAAGGATCTAGATATGGTAGACTAATAAAACATCATCATGGAATGACTATGGAACATGATATAATAAATAAAAGTGAGTTACATTGCTGCTGTCTAATTAATGTATATTGCCACTGCATAGTATTCAGTGCATTGCTCTTTCTATAGCTGTATCTAGTTTCTGTGACTGTATGTATGTTATGTGGCATACCTAAAAGGCACTAGCATATTACAGTATAATACAGAGCGCCAAATATTCTTTGTGTAAATTAGGGGTGCAATGTCTAGTGCTGTGTATCCTTAAGTATCCCATAGGGCTAAGAATTAATTTTGGATGTAATGTGACTCTGGCTTGCTCATTTAGTTGTTGACGTGATAGTAAACTGAGTGGTTGTTCACTTAACGAGTCCTGGATATTTATATTGGAATTCAAGCAGGTGGCACTGTGAATGGATATGAAACCAACAACCACAGCAGCAGGGATAGTACTGACCAGTCTGGGCTCACAGAAAGGGTAAGTGAAGGTACAAAAGCCCCAAATAATGAATTGAGGAGAGAATCAATGCCTGGTTACAGTGGCCAAGCCATCAAGGCCTCACCTATTAGAAACAGTGAAGCAACAAACAAGCCAAGGGTAGTATATGGATATGTTATTGTAGAGCAGGTACGCTGATAGATTTGGGGCAAAGACAGAAAGGAAGAAGAAAAGAGAGCAAAGGGGGAGAAGCTAGAGAAGAAAACATGGGACAGCTGGTAAATCCCCACTTTACAAGGGCTTTGGTGGGCATACATGGAAATGATGCTTCAGCTTTGTACGTTATCTCTATGTTTGTAAGCAGATCTGTAAGTAGTACAGTATGCAGGGCAGTAATTTATTTACCCAGTCATATTTACTCTGAATGTTAGTTTAGAGTTTATTTTAGCTTTATGTAGTATTCTGTGGAATTCTACCTTTTGATGAAGTGGACAATGAAGAAGGCTATTTCTAAGAACCTCGCCTCACTAAGTATGCAATTCTCAGAATTATTGTGCTTTGTATGGTTTAAGTGAGAGATCTTAGTTGTATGAGCCATTTTCAGCCTCTTTAGTTTGTCTATTTTTCCTACTGCTCTGTGACAATAGAATTAATATATAAAGGGGTATGTAGGCACCATGGGTAAGGTAGGGGGCTTGCCACAGTGCATAAAATTCCTTTCAGTCATTATCCCTTGTGATTTTGATGAATGCATTGTTGAAGCTTGCTGTTGGGTGACCAAGACATGTATTTTTGTACTGGATATAGTTTTCTGTCAAATAATTTTATGTGCTCAATCTTTCATTCATTGATTACTGGCTTAATCTAGTTTAGAGTCATTTGGAGAGCCAAAGCCTTTCACTGGACTCACTGGATGTAAGGCGGAGAAAGTAATCCTAGTTGAGGTGATGGTTTGTCACTGAAAACACATGCTCACACACACACACACACACACACACACACACACACACACACACACACACACACACACACACACACACACAATCTCAGGAGCATCAAGCCATCTATGAAATGTTTTTGAGATGCCAGAGCAAAAACCAATGTGGCTGCAGGAAAGATGTGTAGACTCTACACAGATGTTTCCCCAGTTATGAACTTAACTGGACAATTAAGCACTGTCATACAGCAATGCTGACTGCTGCTGTCAGTGTACTGCCATGTCTGTACTTGATTCAAGACTGTATTTGCTAAGATTTTTTTTTTCATGTTGTGTTCTTGCCTTTGTCCCAGAGTGTGACTGAAAATGGTGTCTGGACAATCCCACTTACCTGCTTAGTAAATAAATAAATAGATAAAATATATTTTTTACAAGATAACATTCAGCACTTTAAGCAAGCCATCTGGAAAGTAGTTACAGTTCGATTAACTGAATTTCAGACACAGAAGATAACCATTTTTAGACAGGACATAGTCCTGGCTCGCTATGCCATTACTTTGTATTATGGAAGCGAAGTATCCAGCTGACAATTGTTTTCCACTAAACGATACCCTGGAACAGGATAGAATGGCATGCCAAGTGTGCTTTAGTGGCTGGGAGAGTCAGTCTTGGATACATATTAGCGTGATGCTTGGAGGTTAGTTGTTACGAAAGTAAATCTTTGGGATAGATTAAGAGGATGACTGTAGTTTAGTAGGGAGGAATGTCAGTCTCGGGGACAGATTGGAGGTGTGATTTTTAACTTTAAATTGGGAACAGTGCACCCATGACACATACAGATTAAAAAAATAAAAATTAGATAGATTAAATAGATTTAAAAAAAACTGTAAGCCTGTTTCCTACCTTTCCTGTAACTAGTGTTCCAGATACAGATTTGTTGTATCCAGGACTGCATGTAAGCATCTGAGCCCCCCAAACCTTTCTGTGTTGGAGTGAAGCCTTCTAGCTTATCAGTGAGAGTGGTAAGCACTAGGTAACCTGTCTACCACATAAGGAGTGGTTCTGGCCCAGAAATTGTAGTTATTGGCCGTTTGGGCAATCTCTTCCACCTCTCTCAACTTTCTGATTTGAAGGCCTGCATTTGCACTTGTTTCTGTCCTGTAACTCATTTAGTGCAGATACAGATTCCCTTAGTTTTAGCACTTAAATTTGCTTATTCATGCTCAGCACTTGTTCAGAACTTGTAAGCACTAAATAAGCTACTAATTACTATAGCACTCAATCTTCCTCATTACCTAAAGGAAAACAGTTTTGTACTTACTTTTCTCACTTGCTTAGAGAAAAACAGCTCTTGTACTCACTTTCCTCACATGTCTAGAGGAAAATAGTTTTTTATTCAGGCATGTCCAAGAGTCAGCTCCCAGTGTTCTCTCCTGTCCATCTGATGAATCTGGGCATGTAGAAATTGCCTCATGTACACTGACAACCCTCTCCTCCTACCACCCAACACTACAACCTGTGAGAGATGCACTTATCTAGCCAAACTGGAGGTAAAGCTCTCTCCAACCAAGACTGAACTTGACAGTTATGAGGAGAAGGTAAATATTTGCATCACACCACACTCATCACATAGTCTCATTAAATCTACACCACCAAAATCCACACATAGTAACACAAAAACATTCGCAGAGGCTCTCAATAATAATCTCTCTAAGCAACAGAGACCTCCAAAGCAGAAACACAAGCAACCTCCATCCCCCAACACAACCCAAATGACACATAGCCCACAGACTCAGTGTGCCACTCGGCCACAGCCAATAAGGCTAAACAACGTACCCAACACACTAGTCATAGGTGACTCTATAGTCAGGCACACTGATGTCCCACTCATCAGGCTAAACAAGGAGAAGGTTACTGTCAGCTGCCTGTCGGGTGCCAGGATCCGCCACATAACCCACACACTCAGGTCACTCCACAAGTACAAATATGACTCTGTCATTGTCCATGTTGGTGTGAATGACCTGAGACGTACCTCCCTGGACTACATGAAAAGAGACATGGAAGAGCTCTCCAATCTTGTAGCCCAGGCAGATATGACCCTAGCCCTGGGTAGCATTCTGCCATCACCCCAAATGACACTGCAGTACAAGGACAAAATGATTAACTTCAGCAATTGTCTAAGCTTCTGGTGTCATTCTAAGGGGATCCAGTATCTGTCTGCTTGGGATGACATGGTCGACAGACCACGATGCTTTGCCGCAGATGGCCTGCACCTGTCGCCCCTGGGATTCCGGATACTGGCTAAGGCTCTTGCTGCCCCTATAGTGCCTTTTTTTGGCAAGGTTCAAATAACAAATTCACCACTGTAACAGGAACAGGCAAGCAAAAACTGAGGGTAATGCTACTCAATGCTAGAAGTCTAAATCTCAAAATGCACTCACTCGAGGCACTCCTTAAAATGGAGAACATCGATATCTGTGCAGTGACTGAGACCTGGTTCAAGGCTCCAGAGAGCACCCCTGCACTACCAGGCTATAACTCATACCACACACTTCGGCCATGTAACCTGGACCGAAACACCAAAGGCAGAGGTGTGTCCATATTCATTAAGGATATCCACACCTCCAGGCTAGTTGCTCAGCATAATGCATCCGAGGTTATCCAAGTGCAACTAACTCTGGGCAAAACTGCAATCCAAATTGTAGCTTGCTACAGATCCCCCACCATGCCCCAGGATTCCCACTCATCTTTTCTTGATGTACTGGAAAATATTAGGGTTCAACCAAGCACCCTAATAATGGGCGACTTCAACTACCCCACCATTAACTGGGAAAACTACTCATGTATCAACTCCTTACCTCAACTCTTTCTGGAATTCATAAACTCCAATGCCCTGGATCAACTTATCCACACCACCACCAGAGGCAACAATATCCTAGACCTAGTCATTACCAACATGAGTGACCGGTGTTCCACACCTGAAGTCAACTCCTTGTTGGTCCGATCCAAGCATAAGCTAATCACCCTTGATATCCACATCCTGCCCTTGCCCCCCATTAAGGAAACCACGATAAAAAATTTCTCCAAAGCCAACTTCATGCTTCTTAAGACAGAAGTGGTGAACTTCATGACACCCATGCAGATGGACAATACAGTTACAACTGTTGAATCTTACACAAATGCACTCTATAAGCACTTACACGAGTGCATGGATCGTGTCATCCCAAACAGAACCAAGATGCTATCCTCCAAAAAAGGGAAGCCAATCTGGTGGCCCCCTGCCATAAACAAATTGTACAACAGAAGGAAGAAACTGTTGCAAAAGAGAGTAAAATCCCATGAGTGGAGGAGCTCCCTGGTCAGCCTCAGTAAGAAGCTGAGAACCCTTATAAGATCCTCCAAAGCTAGCTATGAAAACAAAATCACCACTAATTCTAAGGACAACCACAAAGCATTCTATAGCTATGATAAAAATCTCGATGGCAACACCCAGATCTACTCTGAGTTACTGCACAAAGGCACGAAAATTACAGAACCAACTGATATTGCCAACATCCTGGCAGATAGTTTCAGTGCTAACTTTACCCACCCCTCACCCCCTAAAGGGCCCATATCTATACAGGAAGAATGCAGAGTCCCTGTAATCACAACTATGCAGGTAAAAGCTGAACTCTCTAAAGCCAAAACACAGCATCCATGGGACTGGACAACATCCCAGGCTGCATTTTACATGAACTTCAGAATGAACTGGCTCCCCACTTAAGCACCATGTTCAATAATAGCCTCACATCAGGCTTTGTGCCCACTGAATGGAGCACAGCAACAGTTATCCCACTCTACAAAGGGGGAGCCACCACTGATCCCGGGAACTATCGACCTATTAGCCTGATGAGCCTGGTCTGCAAGGCCATGGAACGTATCATCATGGAACTCATAAACAAAGACATTGGTAACCTCCAAACTCTGGATCCAACTCAGTTTGGATTTATGAAAGGCAGATCATGCCTTCTGAACCTGATCAACTTCTTTGAGGCAGTCACCAAAGCCGTAGATGAGGGTGAGGTGGTTCACACAGCCTATCTTGACCTCGCCAAGGCTTTCGACACCATCCCCCATTCTGGAATTATTGCTAAACTCACTAAACTAGGTATAAATCCCTACATCACAAGATGGGTTGCCAAATGGCTCACTGACACACTGTAAAAGTTGCAGACTCCAAATCTGACCTCAAAGCAGTGACAAGTGGAGTACCACAGGGTTCCGGCCTGGGACCTCTCCTGTTTGGTATCTACTTCTCTGAAGTACAGGCTAACACAGAAGGCCTCTGGCTAATGAAATTCTCAGATGACTGCAAGCTAGGAGCCATAGTCAAGTCCCCAAATGATGTGGACATCCTACAGAAGAGCCTCGCTGAGACAGATGCCTGTTGTCAGAGCCATGGCCTCAAGCTCAATGCCAAAAAGTGCAGTGTCATCCCTTTTGGTAAAAACTCTGTACCCATGAACTACCACATAGGTAGCAATCTACTTAACACCGAATGTGTGATAAGAGACATTGGGACCCAGGTGGACAGTAGTCTCTCATTTGATAGTCACATCGCCACAGTAGTCAGGAAGTCCTTCTACATGGCACACCTCATCATAAAATGGTTCTCATCCAGGAAAAAAGATGTCATTGTTCCCCTCTACTCGACACTCATTAGACCCATTATAAGAGTACAACGCCCCTTTTGGAATGTCCCTCTCAAGACATCTGCAGCAGCTGGAAAGGCCACAGAAGTACCTCCACAAAGAGGATTACTGGCCTCAAACAAATGCCCTACACTGACCTCCTCAAAAAACTCCAGCTTTACTCTATATCGCCTACTCCGAGGTGATCTCTGCCTAACATATAAAGCTATGTCAAACCCAGAGCTGTTGGACATGCTACACCTAAAGAAATCCCAATCCCTCCGAGCTACACGCTCTAGGGACCTAAACCTTGTAACCACAATAATCAGGACATGCTGGAGGGATAGATTCCTGTCCCAGAGACTTCCCAAGCTCTGGAACAGGCTACCCATCTATGTCAAGCAAAGTTCTTCATTAGCACTCTTCATGAAAAATCTTGATGAGTGGATGGGAAATAGGAAATACATCCTGGGGATCTCTTCTGTGTCTCTGCTCAACAGTGGCACAGGAAAATAACTTTTCTGGGTGGCGTAAGCCAGGGAACCTTGTTGGCTAGGCTTATGTAAGCCCTTGGACCGATAGCCTAGTACTTACCTATGAACTGTATGGCAAATGGACAGGACTACAGAATAGCAATAGATTCTCTTTTGGGTGCTCAGAAAAGGAGGCACTGGATGTAGACACACACACAAAAATACATTTAATGCCATGGCTTTACATGTATTCAAACATACTGGTAAAAGACATATCAGAATCAGATTTTATAACAGAATGTATATTTTATATGGGGGGCATGGAAGTGACATTGGTACTTACCTTGATGTCAGCAAAAAAAGACTAGACATTACATGGAAAAAGGGCAATAAAGAAATATAGGCAAGGAGGATAGGAGGACAGTTGTTGAAGCCACAAATGATAAGATCTACACTTTCTCTAGCAGGCCTAGTACCAGTCAATAAACAAACTGAAATTCATTTTAATGTACCACTTGAGCTAAGGTAATGATCATGTTGAAGCAAAGGAGTTATTGGTGAACTGTATCATTTGATAAGTCAATTAGACTGGTGCAGGCAAAGAGAAGGAGTACTTTTATGGCTAAGGGACACATAGAGGCTATCTTTCTGCCAACAATATATCTACAAAGTCAGAGGTCATTATGTATGAAACTTGAAGAGATACATGCTTTGAGGATATATAGTGGCCTGCAGGCTAGTGTAATTTAGCATTAGTGTATTTTTGCACTGGGCTGTAGGCAAAGTAACAAGGGCCAACCACTTCATTCAGTATTTGGATGATTTCTTCATTGCAGTTAAGAGTGGTTTTAGGGATTGCATAAGACTTTGCAAAGCTTTATGTAGCTGTGAATAAAGTCAGGAATTCCATTAACTTAAGAGAAGATGGTAGGAAGGTGTAGCCACTTGCATTTCATTCTAAATCAGTAAAATAAATAACCAAGCAGGACTATACTGGCTGTCTAGAGCTAAGATAATTCAATTAGTGAACTTATTGGAAGGGGTCCCTATAAGTCAAATATAATATTAAAACAGCTCTGGAAACATGTATGGCTATTAAATGTTTCATTTAAATTGATACCTATATGTAGAACTCTCAAGAGATGGAAATAAAGAAAAGTATTGGCCTACAATAAATTACAATGCATAATCACGTGCGATTGTTCAGGGTTTAGAGAACCCTTTAAGTGATGGCCATTTGTGGTGATTCAAAGGTTTCAGATGAGTGTTAGGAATATGCTGAGTATAAACAAGGTCAGAAGGTCACTGAATGAATTGAAGAAATTAATGACTGAGAAAGAGGTTAGGTCATATGGCATCCAGAACTTAAAGTAGATAGGACTGAAACATTCACAAAGAATGGGGTGCTTTTGTTTCCAGAGGATGGATATATTCCTAGTAAATTTGACAGCAGATGAAGAATAAAACACTTAGAGATGTAAACCAAAAAACACAGAGAACACAGGAATAATCAACCGAAAAACTCACAAGATATCATGTGAAATGAAGCAGAACTGGGAAAACCCACATGAACAACTGGAATCAATATAAATAAGACACATATTACTAAAATCTAACCATGCTCATAAGACATATAAATTTTAAGTATATGAAATACATAAAAAATATCAAAGTCTCCATATATTCAAAGTACATAAAAAACTTTGCTCATGCTAACATAAAAAATTATGTAAAAATTATTATCCAGACAATTACAGACCCAGACTTTTGACCAGCCTCATATGCAAAACCATGGAAAATGGAAATACAAATCATGGAATTAATCAATCTGGATATGGGGAACCACCAAACACTAGACCTCTCACATTTGTATTCATCAAGGCAGATCATGCTTACTCAGCTTGATGGATTTTTTGAAAAGGTCACCAAAGTAATGCATGAAGGCAAAATTGTACACACCGCATACCTCAACCTTGCCAAAGTTTTCTGACACAATTCTCCACTCAGGTATAGCAGGGGTTTATTCACAGTTTATTCAGCTTTTCTATGTCACCCACTGGATTGCCATCTGGCTCACTGATAGGATGCAGATAATCAAAATAAGGGAAGCTACCTCCACAAAGAGACAGTCACCAGTGGAGTCCCACAGGGTTCTGTGCTAGTTCCTCTCCTGTTTGACATCTACTTGTCTGAAGAAAAAGCCAATACCAGGGGGCTCTAGCTGACTAAGTTTGTAGGTGACTGCAAGCTAGGAGCAGTTGTTGAATTCCCAAATGACAGCCATCCTGCAGGAAAGTTTGTCTCAAATAAATAACTGGTGCCAAAATCATGGTCTGAAACTAAATGACAAAAATACATTATTGTATCCTTTGGGAAGTCATCTACCTAGGGGAACTACCACATTGACAATAAACCCCTAAGTGTTGACCCAGTTATTAAGAATTTGGCAACTTATGTGGGTATTGACAATTTTTGACCAACATATGTCTGTTGTCGTAAGAAAATCCTTCTATATTGCACAGCTTATAAACAAAGAGTTTGTATCTAGATCTAGTGATGCCATTGTCCCCTTTTACTCAGGCCTCATTAGGCCAGTCATTGAATGTAATGCCTCGTTTGGCATGTATCTGCCCAGACACATACAACTGTTGGAACGCCCACAGACATACCTTGCTAAAAGGATACATGCCTAAACAACATGTCCTACATGGACTGACTGAAAACCCTGTCACTATACTGTAGATATCCTACAGATTGCTATGAGGAGACCTGTGTCAGGCATACAAGGGATTCTATGAGCTATTAGTGATAGATTTACTGCATATCAGTAAGTCAAATGACACCAGAAATAATCAATCTAGTGATCTAAACTTCTTCAGCAACATCAACAGAGCAGTTTGGAGGGACAGGTATAGTTTGCAACGGATACTGCTGCAAAGGAACAGACTCCCCACCCTCATAAAACTAAATTCTTCCCCAGCTGCAACTTAGATTTATGGATGGAAAACAGAAAATTTACCCCAGGACTGTCCCCTGTACTACTAATGGACAGATGTTCCTTCCAAATGCTCTATCCCATTCATGGGTCCCTCAAATTATCTATGGTTATGATCCCAATTATTCTCATTAGGGCAATATATAATTATTGACCATGGGATGGGTAAGGCCAATCTATAACCAAATATGACAGGTTATTTTCAGCATAAAAAGGGAAACTGGCTAGTCTTAAAATGTCTCATAAGGGCAGCTAGCTTAGTACTTACATATGAACCTATTTTTAATTACATGTTGGATATAACAATGTAAAACTATAATCTCACAGCTCTCATTTTTAACACTGTCCTTACAGAGATATTGTCATTCAATACCAGGAGGGTGGTAGCATACAACTTTAACTGACAATATAATTTATGGTACTCAGTCGTAGTTTCCCATTGTTCTCCTCTTGGGTAAACAGGTACTTCCTCCATAACAAAAAAAAACTATTATCACATATCTTCTTGTGTTTTATATAAAGGATTTATCTCCATCCCTTTTTCTAACATCATAAATGTGTTATAAAAATATGCTTTTTTTACGGTTCTCTCATTTTTCCTACATAGAAAGACGGGCAGTTATTATAACATGCTATATAAACTACCCATTTACTTAAACAATTCTAGAATTTGTTGCTAGTCAAAATTCTGTCATTAGATATTAATACAATCCGTTCTTTATTGTCAATATTTAGGAATTGAATACATGCCCAAAATGTATATGTTCCAAATGGTTGCTTCCCCATTTTTTTATTCAAAAACTTCTTTCATATTTTACCCCTTTTATCTACAAATATAGGGGGTTCGGCAAACACGTTTAATGTGTCGGTCAGTTTTGAAAACATCTTTATAATCAACTAAATAAATATCATCCAAAAAATGAGTGGAAAGACTCCAACATTTTTTGAAAGGGGAGTTTAACATATACTCATGCCTCCACATCCACAAGACCCACGTTTGGGTGTATGGGGACAAAAGCCTACCCCATAACCAGTACACTAATCTGTTTGAAAAACTCATCTTTGAAATAAAATTATTTCTAAGTACTAATTCCGTATGTTCTAGAACCAGCCTCCCCTCCTGTTGACTTAAGGATTCATGTTTAACTAAAGCATCTTTGAACCATTTTGGCTTGCACCCTCATATATGCGAACTTAGTCTTTGGGATGTGGGAGCATGAGTATGTGTTAAACTCCCCTTTCAAAAAATGTTGAAGTTTTTACACTCAGTGTTTGGATGATATTTGTTTTTTATGGGGGGCACTAAAGAGAGATTGCCTAAATTTATAGAATCCTTAAATCATACTACCACTTTTTAAGGTTTACATACAATATAGATGATACAGAAGACAACTAATTTGACGTCCTTTTACAGAAGAATAAAGAGAAAGGGTGTTTTAAGTCTAAATTGTACTGGAAAGATACCTTTTCTAATTTCTATTTATACTATACCACAATTACCACTGGCCACCCAATATATCAAAAAAGAAATATAGTGAAGGGTCAGTTTGTTCGAGCAGCCTGATGACCACAGATTATAAAGATTTTTTAAAGGAATATTACAGCATTAGGGAGCTGTTTACACAGAGAGGGTACCCCATAGGAACCATAAAACAGTGTATGGATGAATTAATAACAGCATGGAGTGTTAGGCAAAAGAGAAGGACAAAAGATAATGAACCTTTAGTCGTTGGTGCAGCCAACAAAGTTTAGTTTTTACCTTAAAATATATTCAAGATTCCAGAATAGTTAGACAGATTGTTTTAAAATATTGGCATATGTTTTCAAAACTGCCTAACAGATTAACAGTGTTTGCTGAACCCACTATATTTGTATACAAAAGAGGTCAAAATATGGAAGAAATTTTTGAATCAAAAAATAAGATGGGGAGGAAATCAGGAAAGACACCCTTTAGGGCAAATAAATGTGGGGCATATAAACAATGCCCATATAGTGCCAATACAGAATTAATTGTATTAAGGTCTAAAGATAAAATTTTAGCTAGTAATAAAGTCTATAATTGTTTAACTAAATGGATAATTTATACAGCATGTTGTAAAAACTGTCATCCTTATCTGTAGGGAAAATGGAGAGACATCTAAAAAACTTTATGATGTTAAAAAAGGGGAGGCGATGAATGCTTTATGTAAATACAGGAAGGTATGTGATAATAGAACCTTCCAGTTTTTTGTTCTGGAGGAAGTTCTTATTGATCCAAGAGGAGGACAGTGGGAAACTAGGATTGAGTACCATGAATTATGCTGACAGTTAAAGTTGGATGCTACCAGCCCCTATGGACTGAATGACAGCATTTCTATCGGGGCTGTATTAAAAATGAGAGCTAGGAGATTTTAGGTTTATATTGTTATATCCATCATCATGTATGCCATGGTGATGCAGCGGTTAGCATTGTCTCCTTACAGCAGGAGGTTCTCCCATTCAATTCTTGGCTGGAATGCCATCTGTGTGGAGTCTGCATATCCTCCCCATGGTGGAGTGACATAAAACGACATGCATGTAGGTGCGTGCGTGAATGAGTGCGCCTTCCTTGAAGGTTGGGCATTGGGCTGGCAACTTGGTACCGTAAAAATATACTGCCAATCATTAGCAGACCGAAGTTCCACTGTGGCAACCCCTAACTGGGAAAAGCTGAAAGACATTACTTTATTGTTATATCCATCATGTAATAAAGCAAGTTTTTACATCTTTTTTTATGTTAGCATGAGAAAAGTTTTGTTTATGTATTTTGAATATATGAAAATGTTGATATTATTATGTGTTGTGTATACTTAAATTTTACATATCTTGGGAGCATGGTTAGACTTTATTAACATAGGAAAACCAAAAACGCTAGGAGGGAAAATGTGGGATGAACGCAGCTCGTCCGAACAATTCCAAAATGTACTGAAGCACTGAGACCAAAACTTCTCATTAAGGCATCGACAATTTATTGAGCAGAATCCACACATGACAACATAAAAGTTAAGCGCTTTCAACTGGAGCACAAGCCAGTCTTCTTCAGAACGAAGAAACAGTGTTAGGTGTGGAACATTTATACTGTAATACCTGCGGTTGAAGATAACCGCGCCAAAAACTTTTGAAATATTTAAAGTGGCAGCACCATTTCCACTTAGCAAATAAAACAGCTATTAGCGTAAACCAACATCTTATACTTAAAACACATAAAACACATAAAACACATAACATCACTAACTTGCGAAGATGCAATAAGAATTCATAATAAAAATTCATAATAATTCATAATAAATAATGCTGTATTTGCTTCAATAATATTCATAGGATTGCAAATTAACTAATAATAATGTGATGCTCTAAGTGTACTGAATGTATACAAGATCTAACCCATTAAAAATCAGAAAATAATATTATATCATATCCCAATGCATGCATAAAAATATATAAAAATATATTGATGGACGTAAAATGTAGTGTGAGCTATAATATAATAAATATAAATATATATAAATAATAAACATAAATATATATAAATATAAATAAACCTTCATATACATATTTATATATTTATATATAAATTTATACTATTTATATATTTATATATTTACACACACATATAGTTATTATATTCATACTCTAAATCTAATTTAATTTTAATATGCATACGAAGGTTATTTTTAATATGTATATGAAGGTTTATTTATATTTATATATATTTATGTTTATTATTTATATATATTTATATTTATTATATTATAGCTCACACTACATTTTACGTCCATCAATATATTTTTATATATTTTTATGCATGCATTGGGATATGATATAATATTATTTTCTGATTTTTAATGGGTTAGATCTTGTATACATTCAGTACACTTAGAGCATCACATTATTATTCATAGGTTCATAGGTTAGCACTAGGCTAATTGCCCCTTGTGGGCCATTTTAAGCCTAGCCAATTACCCCATGTGAGAATCAAACCCTGCACCTTCTGTTTGCCAGGTAAACACCTTCACCATTATGCCATCCTCCCACCCCACTTGCCATCCTCCCACCCCAGTTAGTTTGCAATCCTATGAATATTATTGAAGCAAATACAGCATTATTTATTATGAATTATTATGAATTTTTATTATGAATTCTTATTGCATCTTCGCAAGTTAGTGTTGTTATGTGTTTTATGTGTTTTAAGTATAAGATGTTGGTTTACGCTAATAGCTGTTTTATTTGCTATGTGGAAATGGTGCTGCCACTTTAAATATTTCAAAAGTTTTTGGCGCGGTTATCTTCAACCGCAGGTATTACAGTATAAATGTTCCACACCTAACACTGTTTCTTCGTTCTGAAGAAGACTGGCTTGTGCTCCAGTTGAAAGCGCTTAACTTTTATGTTGTCATGTGTGGATTTTGCTCAATAAATTGTCGATGCCTTAATGAGAAGTTTTGGTCTCAGTGCTTCAGTACATTTTGGAATTGTTCGGACGAGCTGTGTTCATCCCACATTTACCCTCCTAGCGTTTTTGGTTTACTTGTGGTTGTGGTTTGATTTTTGCACCTGGTTTATTAACATAGGAGTTATACATGTGTTTATTAGAATTGGTTCGCATTATTAGATTTAGGTAAGTTGTTGAGACTTTAAAATCTCTGTCAGGTGAGAAAGGGTGTCTCCATGCTGTGGAAAGGGCATGGTGCAGCCAGATGGATACTGCGTGAACTCCAGGGGAGGAGTGGGTGTGATGTACATATGTGGTCTTGTGGTGGGCAGGAAGCTCGTAATAGCCTTAATAGTGGATGTGCAGGTGTGTGTATCCATATGAGAAAGGCACTGTGAGTTTCCATAGTGATGTGGATCAACTGTTCTCTCACCCAGATCATGTGGTTAGACCATAACATAAGCCCACATTACTGGGAGGCAGGGGAGGGCACAAAGCACAATCACAGCTGCCTGAATGAAGAACCCCCAAGGCAGCTCTCACCCTAATGCCTTGTGAAGTCCACAAGTAAACCGAATGAATGAATGAATGAATGAATGAATGAATGAATGAATGAATGAATGAATTACTCACTTTAATTGCATTGGTGGGGGTGGGTGGAGTTTGATGTCTGGCAGACATGGGCAATAAAATACATAGAACAAATTGTTTAAGAAGTAGTTGACTAACGTTATAATAAGGGCTGAATACTACCGTCACAGTCAGCTTAGAGTGTTATAAGGCCACACCATCCAGTCCTACTTTATACATACCTCTGACTAGTAATAATGCTTGATTTTACTAAATAAATACATGTATACAGCCATTTCATCTGTATTTGTATGTGTGAATTATTGGGAAAGGTTGAGTGGTAATAGATGTTGTGGAACTTCTGTACTATTGTAAGGGCAATGAAGAATCCATGTCCTTTCCTAAACAGCTGGGATTGCTAAGCTCTTTCAGGCAAGGTAAACATTGCTTGGATAGGGCTGGCCTAAACTGGAACAAGCCAGGCATTCATGTATGATGGTGGTAGTAGGTCCTCTAAGGAAGTGAAAAGTCTAAACTGTGAGCTAAGCAAAGTTCTTAGTGAACATCACAGTGATCTGCCTATGACGGTGTAATGCTTAAGTAGTGACCCAATGTAGTAAAGTATGAGGTAATAGAAATTATATGAAGTCTCTGAAAAGTGTTCTCAATATGAATATTTTTACATCCCCAATAGGACTTTATAAATCCCCCCCCATCTGCATTCTATCAGCTTGTTTGCTTTTTCAGGTGGTGACGCCTGGACATCCCCAGGCTGGGCAAGAACCTTATGGCCTATTTGTTCCCATCTAAGGAGCTTTATCTGCCATTCAATTTCTTGGAAGGTAGGTGTTAGGGACATGGCCAAATGCTAGAGCATAACTCTCCCCTCTCTCTCCTAACCCCTCTCCACTAATTGATTTGCAGACCTTACAATGGCTGCCTAGTTAGTCAGGAAAGTACATTCATGCTTCCACACATACCAGGCTCATTGGTTCTGCAGTGCTCAAACCAGTGTGACAGCATGAGACTGACCAACGTCTTCCACAGGCCACCACGCACCCATCAGTACATTGCTGATGTGGATGGTGTAACCCTTCCAGTCCCCCAGTATAGGTGAGCTAGTGTTGGTCACTCAAGCTCACCTCCCTGTCCTCTGCTTGACCTCTCCAACACCCATACTGATAGTGGAACATGGGTCATTTGGGCCCTATTCAGGGCTTTTGACTACACCAAAAGGACTAGGTGGCTATACATGTTTATACAAAGATTAAAATGTATTCCTGAATAAGACAGATATGGGCACAACATATGAATATTATTTTAGATTTAAAAGACATGCATAGTACATATAGCCAAAGAATTTAAAAAGACAAAAATAGCAGGTGCTTAATTAACTGATAATAGATAAAATTTGGGAAGGTGGAGGAAAGGGTAATGCTACTTAATCATGATCTGTACAGCAGTGATACTGATAGCAATCTTAGTGGCTGCCTGTTATAAGGGCTGAGTGAGGGAACTGCATTCTGTAATGAAAAATATCCAAAGCTGTTGAAGACCATCAACTTCTCCCTTCAGAAAAAAAAAAAGATGATAAGGTTTTTACTGACAAAGGGACAGTTGACCAGAGTCAAAAGTAGGGCCCAGAGCACAGAAAAGAGAAATCGCAGTTGGGGTTGGGAAGGAATTTCCTATTTTCCCAGATGGTATTTAGGCTTCTGCCTTCTCCTGCAGGAAACAGAAAGGCTGTGGGTAATTTGTTACAGTCATACAAGGCAGTGGGCAGGAAATGACACCATGAAAAGGGGAAAGGGAAGTACATGTGGCATGTCACTCTGTCTTTCCCCAAAAATGATTGTCCAAATGTAGATATATAGGTCCAAGCTAATGAACTTTTGAAGACTGTAAAGTGGCCCAAGACGTTAATGCTGGAAGTGAAGAACAGTCCTTTAATGACAAAGGTTGGCTATCAACTTGGAAATCAGTTTATATTTTTATTGGCCTACACACTTTGGTCTTGTCTTGTGAACACTTTGATTTTGTTATATGTTTAACCTTGACTAATTGGCTTAATAAAGGCATGGATGTGGCCATTTAATCCACATGTGTGATAGTCTGAGTTACTGAGGATAGTGCAATTATAAACAATATTATTGCAGGAATGTATTGTTATGAGGGGGTAGCAAAGAAGTTGTCGCCTTTCTTGGACAATGCTTAAGTGACCCACATTCACACCTGCTAGCAGTAACCTCTGTCTTCCAGTTAGCTGTTGGCAAGTATCGTAACTGCACATGTTCAAACTCTACAGCAGCTTTACCAGACAGGCTGGCCAATTATATGTGCCAGGACAGAGGGACAGACAGAATTTTATTTGGTAGATATACAGCCATGTCTACCTTATATGAGATTAGTGACCCATTGATTGCATTCTTTGGCTAACGAAGAGGCTAAGACAGGAGTTGTAATAGCAAAAGGCAAGGCATTAGAGGCACTCTACCAGCTTCTGGAAAGTGACTTGGTAGAAAGTACAAAGAAAATCAATCAGGTTGAAGGCAAAGACAGAAATATTAAGAAGATAGTCAGACACACTTTATAAGGGATGCCAGCAACACCCTACTCACCAGCCCACATAACATCAACGGCAGATAGAAGAAGTACTTCCAGCAGATTCTGAATGAAAAAACCCACAGAAGTTGTACTGACCCAGGCACAACATACAATGAAAGAAGAGGTGGAGTCCACCTTAGAAGACGTAAGTACAGCACTAATGAAAATATGAAGTCAGGGAAAGCAGCAGGCTCAGATAAAGTCATAGCAGCTATGATAAAGAAGTTGGGTGAGATGGGGTGAAATGGCTCCTGAGGATACTCATGGCAGTATGGAAAGAAAAACATATTCCAGATGACTGGAGAATAAGTATACTAGTGCCAGTGTTCAAGAGCAAAGGGGACATCCACAACTGTGGTCAGTACAGAGGTATAAAACACCTACCACACTCCATAAATGTTTTGGAGAAGGTGATTGATAAATGAATACATGGAATAGTAGAAAGTAAGATGGGAGAACAGTTCAAATTCAAATCAAGATGCAGCACAACCAACCTAATGTTTCCAGTGAGACAGATAGTTGAGAGTAAGCTACAGCTGAGGAATGTGTCCAACTGGGCTTTCCTAGACTTGGAGAAATCATATAACAAGGTCCCAAGAAAGCTGATTTGGGCAGTCCTCAGTGCAGGCAATGTAAAAAAAATGACTCAAGTACAAACTCTGTTGGTCCATGGATGGTTCCAAGTGGGAGTGGGCATACATCAGGGTTCAGCTCGGAGCCCACTGCTGTTCATACTGGTGATGGACTGCATTAACAAACAGGTCAGAGGGGATAGATCAATGGATTTGCTGTATACAGATGATGTGGCATTACAATCAGAGTTTGAACAAGAACTTCAACCAAGGATAGAGGAATGGAATGAGCAATTGAAGGCACATAGGATGAAACTGAGTACAGATAAGACAGTTGTAACGGCAGCAAATGGGAGAAATCAGAAGAAGATGAAAATGTAGATAGACTGGAAGATGGTGGAACTGATAAATACGTTTGAGTATCTGGGAGGGATGGTTGAAGACAAGGGAAGTCTGAATGAGGTGGTCAAAGGTAGAATCAGAGGGGCTGCAGCCAACTGGCACAGAGTGTCAGGAGTAATGCATGACAGAAGAATGCCAAAGAAATCAGAAAAATAAGGTGTACAAACAGTGGTGTGACCAATACTATTGCATAGTACTGAAAACACTATGAAACAGATAAAGAAATGAGGACATCAGAGCAGAATCCTCTCTCTCTCTTTCCTGTTTACACAACATGTACATCGGGTAATGAGAACCTTTCACCTGTCATTGTCTCTGTAGCAGTTATGGGTATTACGGGCTCAGGTTGCTAGGCCAAGGCCCAAAGAGTAGAATCCTATGTAGCTCCAATTGTGGAGAAGGTCAAAGAGAACAAATTATGGTGGATTGGTACATGTGTAGAAAAGCAGAAGACAATCTAGTGAAGAAGGTTTGAGACTGACAGGAAGAAGGCAAGAGGAAATAAGGGCACCTAGCAAAGAGGTGGATTTATTGTATGAAAGATGACCTGCAATAGTCAGGCATGACTGTTGAAGAAGGCATGAGAGTGACACTTAAGAGAGAGATGGCAGTAGTTGACTCTGTATTGGGTTAGGGTATAGTGTCATCTCTTGCCAGCAAGAAAGATGGCAACAGTTGACATGTCACCCCAACTCTCTGCAGAAAATGTGAAAAAAGGGACTGATGACGAGTGATGATGATTGTAGTCTGACCACCCAAACACAACTGATCAAAGTAGCATTTGACTGTATAGCACATCCTTGATTGTTAGGCATTGTGGGATAACTGTTCTTGTGACACTCTGTTCCCTAGTTTGGGGATGATGACATCCTACTATGCATGCACTAACCATCAGTCTCGGCACATGCAAAAAAAGAAAAAGAAACTGTAAAAAATATTGTTTTTTGAGGGGGCAAGCCTCCCTGCACTACCCCCACCCCCCCTGCTAATTACATATATATATATATATATATATATATATATATATATATATATATATAATATATATATATATATATATATATATATATATATATATACACCAACTCTAATATCACAAAATTCTTTGGGGAAAGAACAAATTTGCCAACCCCAAGAATCATCTGATCTCACCCGTCAACCATCTGTTTAGATGACCAAATTGTGCCGATTAAACAGATGTTGACTAAAAGTACCATTCCACAAAAATATCAGTACCCATATACAAACACACACACACACACACACACACACACACACACACACACACACACACACACACACACACACACACATACTTTACTGGGTGTGAGGGCTTGCAAAAATACTTATTTTAATAGGTGTCTGTGGATTTTAGGTCCCTTGTGTTCTCAATTAGTTGTGATCATCAATTTATCTTTGAGTGACTGTGCCTTCATCCTTCATAGAGAAGTACGGCTAAAACGTAGGCAAATTAATATATAGAAATATTTTGCTGTAAAAACACTGAATAATCATGAATATACTATTATTTTATTAATAATTATATTTTAATGTTGCTAATTGTGAATTTGCATGCCTATTGTACTGGCAGCCTGGTGGTTCAGAAGTTAAGATCTCTTCCTGACAGCTTCACAACCTGGGTTTAGTCTTGGTCACTTTATATCTGAAGTTTACAACTCCCCAGTTATGAATAGCTTTCCTTCAGATACTCTAGATTCCTCCCACCTCCTCAAAGCATGCAAGCTGACAAACTACTTTAAACTGTCCATATGGATTGCTTTTCCCTTACCACTATGGCCTGCGTTGTGGATGAAGTGGTCCAGCGGTGGACCAGTCCCATGTGACCTATTTACTAATAGGTTCATAGGTTCATAGATTAGTACTAAGCTAACTGCCCTTGCGAGCCATTTTAAGCCTAGCCAATTATCCCTTGTGAGACTCAAACCCTGCACCTTGTGTTTGTAAGGCAAACACCTTAATGAGTAAATTAAAATTGATTATAGGTGCTGTAACACCTGAATCTAAAAAAGCTTCAGGCGTACAATTTCTCATTACAACTCTGATCTGCCTGTGAGGTGCTGTGACTCATAAGCACACCTCAAAACATCTGACAGATGATCTTAGAGCTAACATACACCATGTCTTTGGAATTCATCACCTTTCTAGCTCTGGGTCTGTGATCTTAAGGCCTCTCTTAGGATGGTCCCCTAGTATATCACCTAGTTGTGTATATCTTTTTAAATTGTTACCAGGGAGTTGCTTAATTAGTTTTTAAATTTTAACAGTCTTTATTGTTCATATTACAGTTTAGTAGTTCCCTTGCTTAGTGTTCTTATCACATACTTTTTATGTAAGTTTTAACAAAAGTATTTTGACAATCATATTATTATTGCATTTTAACAACTCATGTTAACTAGGGATCTAGACTTTGCATTGCTTTTCTTACATTAGTGTGTGCAGTACATAGATGATAACCACTAAAATAAATGTTAAATTGTACTGTGATTTTGTTAATTTTTAGCATCTGCTGGTGATGGGTGCCAGGTTTATGTACTGATAGAATAATACTGTAGGAGAGCACTGTAGTGCTGAAGCAAAGGTAATAATAATAAACAGAGAGAAATGCCCACAGGTCACAAGTGTAGCTTTATGTCAATACTGTGTAGTACATATGATATTTATGTGTAGTACATATATTTATTGTTGACCCTTTTATAGTTTTTATATATATGAAAATTTGTAAACATGAAACAGAAAGGTCAAAACCTAGAAGCCTAATTTAAAAAAAAAAAGAGGGCAAGTATCCTCCCTTTACATACACTGTTACTTAATTATTTTCACTCAAAGGTTGCATGACTACAAAGAAATAAGACATTCTATTTTCCTGAGGCTGTGTGACCTCTGTGCAAAATCAGCCATGAGTTGTAAAATAACCTTACTAAAATGACTGACCTTACTAGTTCAGCTTTCCAAATGTTTGCTTTTTCAAAAAATGATCTTATTAAAGGAAAAGCTTTTTCTGATGCTATTATAACCCTACATCCATTTTTCTCTCCTTTTATCTCTATTATTTATTTAAGTCTCCGCTGTACAAAGACAATCAGAATGTATCTAAAAGGCATGCATTTAAGCATCTATAGATCACGGATACTTACAGAGGACGACAGAGAATGAGTAAGGATGCACCATCACACAGAAGTGAAGCACAACACTAAAAGGTGCCTGCCTACCTACAAATGTCGGGGTGCATATTTTTTACTCAGAATATGGCAAGAACTAAACTGAGACATATTTTAGGAGATGGATTGCTTGCTAAGATCTTTCCATACAACAATAACTGTCTATACTAGCTCAGATGGCTAAGTCAAAATTTGGACTAACAAAGGGACCCTTGATGATTCATAGAAGCTGTATTTTTCCTTACAGCACATATGGACATACTTGTTTTTTTTTTTTTTTTTATTAATCTAACTCCAACTATTAAAACAGCACTGCAGGCAGTGGAAGGCTGGGTAGTTGTACTAATTGTAGTTGAAACTAACAGTGCCACAAATGAGGAAGTGACAATATGTACTTGTAGTTCCTGTGGATTTCAGAATAACTTCTTATACATCACATTTGTAGACTATATTTAAGCCTAGAGATTGATCTCAACTTTGATCAATGCAGCACAGCCATGTGAAAATGCTAACTTGCATGTGGTGCTTGGAAGATGAAAAAGATACTGAATTGCAAAGAATTTATGGATGTATGATAAATATGCTACCATTCTTTACTGCATGTGACCAACCAAAAAGACAATTTTTAAACCAGTGGAGTTTGTAGCAAAAGGCCTGTCTGATGTCTTATAATGATGGCATTGTTTATGAGACATAAGCTTGTGATATAAATGTATAGGTGGACCAAAAATGCTTATTATCTGAATCTTTGTAAGACTGAGACAGCGAGAGAGAAAGAAAGAGACTGAGCCAGATATTAACTACAGTAATAAAAGGTGATCTGTATTATCTAAAGTTGGTACAAAATATAAAAGCCAGGCTGCTGAACAATACATGGAGATGATGTCATAGCAGCATAGTTCTACATCATTTCTAAAGTTTCCATTTTTAAAATGAGGATCATCTTCTACTGTGGCCATATTAACTACATAATCTTAGTCAAGAAAGATACACCGTACCTACATTTATGCTTTTAATGAAAAACTTACTTTCCTACTCAGATGTACAGACTGTTTTCCAAATTCCAAATTTATATGTAGAAATATGTGGGGTACACAACATTCTCAGAAATAGCTTAGCCCAGTCTGTTGGAATTCAGCTTCACATATTTTCTTTTCAAAACTTAAAACACAGCAGTACAATACACCTATTTGATGCTACATTTAAATTTTGAATTAGTGGATAGTTGTCACTATTTTCAGTCTGTACTGCAGAGTTATTACTGTAAAATCCAAGTGCACTTTATTAAATATTTACTTCCAAAGGTTATATTTTACAGATGTATGGAGTAGAATATCACAAACATTGTACACATTAGACTCAACTGGTTGAACAAGTGCACCATTCTACAGCAAATATTTTTTTTTACCTCAGCATCATATGAAAACACTTAGCACACCAATTTATAAATGTAACAAACTCAAACAAGTAAACAACTTCTAATATTTATTAAACACTGGGCTATATGAACCCTAGATAATAATTATATTTCTGTAAGTTCCTATCATTTCATCTTATTTTAGTTCATGTAAATTCTGAGACACAGTAGTAGGTTATCTGTATCTAGAGAAAAGTTTTGGCTTGAATAACTAATTGCTGGTATATAGCTTTTAATAAAGAAACATATTACTTATTGGCACTTGCAGTTGCTTAACAGCCATTATCCCATGTCAGAATTTATGGGCGCCCATGCAGTCATCAATGTGTTTCTTAAATATGCAGAAACACCCATTTTCTTTACAGGTAGGAGCAATTTATTCCAGAGACTTGTGACTCCCTGGTTGATAGGTCTGTTATGCCTAATACTATTCTTAACAGTAATTTTAAGGTAAAACTTATTTAATCAGATATTGCCCCAGACATACATTGTAGGCGCAGGATCATGAAAACCAGGGAGTCATTCAGAACCTGGAATATGAGACAAGAGATCACACCAACAAAGCAGTAAAATACCAAGAAGGGGGACTTTTGATACACCTTTCTGAGTAACTTATGTTCGTGAAGCCTGTAATCTTCATAGTAAGGCATCTTTGAACCTTTTCAAGCTGGAAAAAAAGTGCTTGGTTAGGAGACTGCAACATGCAGCATTATACTCTATAACACATCATATGACAGATGTACAGGGAAATAATGACTCCCTTGAGGAACAGGTTATCCCTTTCATTATGACACATGCTACTACATAGGCCTCATGGGTGTTGGGGTGATGTGTTGATTGGAAGTAAGGCTACTGTTCAAAGTAATGAGGTCCTTAAATCTGCAGATCCATTTTCAGTGCCTCACCCTTGATGTTGTAAACTGGGGCAACTACCTTATCAACAGAAAAGAATGCTATACTTTAATGTTAAATGTTAGGTCATTATCTGTACCACATGTGTGAGTGTTGTCAAAACCATTCTGTAGTGAAGAAGCATCTGGAGGGGAAAGGATGATCCTATGCAGTTTGAAATCATTGGCAAACTTGGCATGCAATATATTATTAATAAAATAATACAAAGATGAGTGGGCCAAGTATTAAATCCTGTGGTACACCATCTGTAACTATTATGAGATTAAAGGGATTGCTACATTCTCTCAACACTTTTGTTTTGTCTGACGGTCACATCTCTAAACAATAAATTATGTAGACACTGACTTTGAGGTATCTAAGTTTGTTTATGATCATTAATTGGGGAGAGTATCAGAGACTTGGTATGATTTGGGTATGCAGAATGTAAGGTAAGTCCTTCATCTTGCGCTGCTTGTAACTCTTTTGAGCTGCAAGATTTGAATAAGAGGATCTGCTATTAATAAAGCAATACTGATTCATGTTAAGAAGCAACAAATCCCCAGCGTCACTCTGTACCAGCTCCATAATGACTGCCATGCTACTTTGCATGGACTACAGAACATGCTAATGGGTTAATAGTTTTTGGGGTTGAATGTTGATTGTCCTTGTGAAATAACACTATTGGTTCCAGGTGCAGAAGGTCGGGGACAATACATCTAGACAGAGAGAGAGATAGAGAGAGACAGACAGATAGAGAGAGGGAGAGAACCCCTGACATGCACAGATGGACAGAGAGAAAGAGAGAGAGACTGTGAAGGGGGGGGGGGGTTATATGGCACAGAGGAAACTCCTATGCATGTTATCTGGACCTGCTGAGCTTGCACTTATGATTTTTCATAGGAATGTTTCAATAACGTCGAGAGGAGTCTGTGCTAATTTATCCTATAGAGCTGAAATTAAATTGAATTACCTTCTGGAGGACTAAAGTTAGAACTTAATTCTTAGCTAAAGTAATTATGATGCTGTATGGATTTGTGAAGATGGTATGTTTGGACTCCAGGGCAGTAAACTATTTGCTTTACCTATAATTTTTCTAACATAGTTATGGACACTTTTTGCTATTTATGACAGATATGGCTGTTAGTCTGAGACATTTGTGGGTAGAGTAGATCCTTTTCGCTTCTACATAATTTATTTCATGTACAATTCCACCAAAGGGGTTTCTCTTTGCGTATATGGGGACATATCTATAAATACTGTTGTTTAAGCTGAAATACAGAGCATTGAAACTTTTAGGTGTAGATCTGTTAGGGGCACTGAGATTTAGATTCCAGTTTAGGATAAGAAATGTTCATAAATCTCAGGGTAGTTACCACTGGAAAACTTAAAGAATGCTGATTGTGTTTTGCACAAGGATTGTCTTTGTATTTTCAAGGAACAATGATAATATGGTCAGATTTAACATAGGCTGCGATAGAAGTCAGTTGGAAGAAATGGTTTCAATGCTGACTAGAATAATATCAACAGTATTAATGGCCATAGTGGGATCTGATGCTGGACATTTTGTGTTTCAGCTTCCTGATTTTTGGTCCATGCACCTGCCGAACATGCGGTTCATTCTGTGTGTCTCATAGTGGGAATTTACACCAAGTGCCCAAGGGATTACTATTAATAAAATTTTAAAAAATGCATGAATCCATTGTAGATGCTGTAGCTCTCATTTGATGAGTTGAAATAGGTAACTGAAATAGTACATAATATGAATTCTGTCCTTGACATCTAAGTTTACTAGTTTATTATGGAATTCATCATGTTCATGGTTATAGATAGGGTACAGTAACAACCTAGTAATAGAAATCAGTTTTGTTTATTTTAATACAAGTATGGGTTACTTCTTCATCTAATTTGGTGTCTGGCACTTCAGCATTTAGTATGTTATGTATTAAATGTATTTATTTGTTTGCCTTTGTTTACTGAGAAAGTCAGATGGGGTACAACACCCATTTCCAACAGAGGCCTTGGTAGAAAAGCTTCAAGAAATAGCATATGTACAATATAACAAAGCTTAAACAAGAAATATGTAGAAAAATACTGAAATTCATTCAAAATGAATAAACAGGACATATCACACAAAAATATGAAGTGTAATAAGTTCCAAGAAGTGACATTGGGTATATTACAGAGCATCATTAAAGCATGAAATTACCAGTATAGGTGTAATAATATCACAAAGCAGCAGAGAGCATCAAAACGTCATAGGTAAAGAATTGTGAAGATGGATTTAGTCTGAATTAATGACAATCATCCTTGGTTACAGTCGCTGATAAAAGTATCAGCTATCTAATGCACCTGAATGCAAAGCAGACCATATAATTTAAAGTAACTACTGGTATGTCTCATCACACAATCCACACCTTATGTTTTAAGCATGAAATCTGTGAAGCAGTAATAGGTACTAGTATAGTGAAATATTTGCATATCTTCACACTAAATTTTCAAAAAAATAAAGAAATATATATATATATATATATATATATATATACTTGTATCTCTCTCTCTCTCTATATATATATATATATATATATGTGTGTGTGTGTGTGTGTGTGTGTGTGTGTGTTGCAAGTATTATGATTTTAAATTTAGAAAAGTTGTATAGACTATGAATCTCTTCAAAACAAGTTACTGCATACATATCACATTTCGGTAGATGGAGAATACATAGTATGGATTACACAACAGCCACACAGGCCTAAAATGTGAAAAAACACATTCTTCTCCAATGACAGATAAGGGCTTAAGCAACATATTGACAGTCTGGAGATTACTGCTAAATAAAATCTTACACTAAGCAAGCAACCTCCTTTTGATGGGAATTCCAGCTACAGGACTTTCTGTACAGACACAGTGTTTACTCTAAGTGTAAATAGTATAGCAAACTGATTTTCCTGCCAGAACTCAATGAAAACATTTATTTTTCTGTATATATATATATATATATATATATATATATATATATATATATATATATATATATATGAAATCTAAAAGTCGGACTAACAATGAATGTTTTTAAAGAATATCTTGTTTTGTCTGTTGTAGTACCAAAGTTTCCCATTTGAAGGCGCTGTAGCAGTTAGTGCAGTGGATTATGGCTATGCACTCTAAACTAACTGTTTCTTGTAGCCCTTGGTTTGTTTCTTTCATTCTCCATTTGCCCACTGTGTGATTATGAGCAAGTTACTTAACTAGACAGTGCTCTTGGGATGATTATGAGTAAAGGTTCAGGTGGATCAGTTCTCTATTTAAGTTAAACATTCATAAAATAGTTGAATATGTCACATCAACAGCTCAGTTTGCTGTAAGTAGTAAATAATGCACAGAAAACAAGTCTATGTCAAAAGTGCAGATGAGACAGCTACTGTATGACTATTGGTGTAGTACTTTTTTACATTGATGCATGAGATCCAAACATAGCATTATTTCTGAAAGTGCAACTGGCTATGTTCAAGCGCTGCTTCTACAATTTTGACTTACTTCCCAGTTCAGAATTGCAAAGCTCCTCCTCAATTGTATTCTTAACTCAGCTGAAAATATAATCACACATTTCAATGAACTGTCAAAAAGTCAGTTGCTGGAGGAGTAACTTGTATAGAATTGCAAACAATGCTTTCTCAACAGTTGCAGCAAAGATGGCAAGAAATGTAAGCATCAGCAACAAATGTGGCAGAACTTCAGAGATTCACATGCCTCAGATCAGTGGGCATCAGTGATTCAAAAGGTCAGGCTAGGCATCCAGTCACAGCCAGTGGAGAAAAACAGAAGAAGAAAAGAAAACACTCCAACAAATATATCAGTCTGCTATCCAACAACAGAAACAGACTCATTTCTAGTCCTCTACCAGTGACAGCACAGACGGTGAACTCTTGTTCCCGACCTTGTGTTTCTCATTTCTTTTATACAAATAATGATTTTGACAGTACTTACTTTTCCTTAACTCCTGGTCACCCTCTCTTTATACATCTTCTCTCAGACCCACTAGCACCAGCACCTTGACTGTTATTTTCATCTGCTGATGCCTCATCTACATTACCCCAGGTGCCCAGTCAGCACCGACCATCATTGCCTCTAATTAATCCGGCCTCTGTTTCTTAATGAGAAGTACTACAGCCAATGTGCTGTTTCTGGCTCACACAACATATCGTTTGTTTTCCCCCTATTAATTACCTTGACGGATGATTTTATGCCGTAGCATACACCCAGCTTTTTGCTCTCCTTCAGATGTATTGTTTTTTTTTTTTTCTGTGCTCTCTCATCTCTTTTCTTCCTAGCTGGGTGAACGTAGCCACTTTTTTTGCAATAATTTCCGTTTGAGGTATTCCACAGCTGTGTTACTTTTTAAACCAGATGCCTCAGTCTCCACGGGACCCCTCCCTCCTTCCCTCCTGTATACTTTACTGCGTGTCTCTGGACGAACTTCATTCCCTTTTACTCCTGCCTCAAACTACTTGTATCCTTACTAGTTTACTTTGGCATTGATGCATGCTAACCTTGGTGACTCCAGCCTGCATTTACTAGTGGTGCACCCGTCTTTGCGCTCTGTCCATGTCGGTGACTTGGCGCTGATTACACATTTGCCCCCCCCCCCCCTCTACTTTTTTTCCTGGGTGCCGGACTGTGTTGCTCCCATCCTTCCCCCGGGGGGCGGAGTGACGCTTCTTTTTGCTCTGATTGCAGCTGTAGCACCACGAAGGGAGCAGGCAGCAGGTATCACCGGATGAATGGACCGGCTGCTGTAGGAACGTACGCAAATCACTGCTGGGATTCAAGGAGCTGGTTTTGGAAAGCACGTTCCAGATGAGCAGAAAGTGACGGTCTGTTATTCATTTATATTGACTGGATAAGAAGGGGCGGGCATCTCATCCCTGTAGCATCTATATTCGTGAGCCGGCGGAAATCGCATAGGAAAGAAGGGAACTGATTTTACCCAAATGTTGATAGTTTTTTTTGCCTGCAAATAATCATTGGTTGCCTGATAGTTCCTCGATCAAGTTTCTGGGGAATCAGACAGGAGGATATAACCCCAAGAAGCATATAGCTCTGAGAGTGGAAATGCACCAGTGCAGACCATAAAGGTGCATTTCGGTCTGCGCTCGGCTGGGGGGGCTCTACTGTAAATAAGGACCCCAGATGACAAGCGAGCTGCCGCTGCTCCAGGTAAGTGGTTTCGCTCTAGTGACCACACCATCATGGTTCCTTTTTTACAGTGATAACCTACTTGTTCCCATTGCTCCTTGACCTGTTTTGTGTCCCGTAACGTTAAATAAGTGCTAGGAAGGTCTTGTGACTCTGCACATGGGTTTCAGACTAGGGCATGGAGGAGGGCGGACAGACCTGCTTCCAAACCTGGGGCTTTGTTATTCCCGTTAATAAAGGAGGAATGCTCATTTCCTTTACAACCTTTAAATTACTAAGAAAAAAAAAACTGCAGACTGCAGCTGTTCAGCTGCTGTGAGGCGTGCTAAATTGGTGTACATTGTATATTATCTGCAAACAAGGCAGATCTGTATGTTTTATCTCATGACGGGCTTTGGCTGGATTGTAATGCAACTTAAAGTGCAGTTATTTTGTGAATATTTCCTTTTTGGCAGTGGCTGTTTCCTATTCTCACATCGAACTTGACATTTTTTTTCTGTCAGATGCTTTGTGGAATATTATACCTAAACATATTATTAGTGTACGTTCTGCTGGTGTGTTTGTGTCTTTGTTTTTGCTGAGACCTGTGGAAATGGAAGAGACTGGCATCAGAGTCGTGAACATCACCATTTATTGTTTAGCGATGTCTAGAAAAAAATCAGAAGATATTTTAAAATCTCTCTCGAGCTTTTCCGGTCTTTGTGTGAATGCTTGCTTGACATAGCTATAATTTTGGGACTGGTGGGGAGAATAGTTGTGATGTATAGTGTTTAGGTGACCTAGTCTTGAATGGTAGCCTTTTTCGTTCTATTTTGGCACAGATGTGTCCAGAAAGGCATGACTGAATTTTGATGTTGTTTTCTGTTTTTTTTGGCTTATTATCAACAGGCTGACACAACAGCTAATAGTCTGTATTAGTGCATCTGTTTGTAATAATTAAAAAAGTTGCAGTTGCCCGTAGTTAAGTGGGAATCAAGTCAATAATCCCATTAATCTGTTTTCATATATGTAATCTCCATTAAATGTTATAGCTGCAAAACTTGTTTAACGTTTTATTTTGTAGGTTACAAATAAAGCACACGAATATTAACAGCACTTCATGGCTGTTCGCAGATTATGCACTTGGTCAGAGGAAGTGTTGGAATAAAAAAAAAGAGAAATGAGGTCTTTTTCGGTGCATTTTGTTTCAACCAAGAAGTAATTGTTATATGCAGGGCACACGCTAAAAAGTCACGTTTAATTGCTTCTGTATAAAATGTATGTCGGTGCTTCTGGATTTCAGATGGGGTGCATCTAAACCCTTCTGTAATTGCCACCATGCATGTTATCGTAAATGAAATACTCTTGGAAAAAAAATTATACAGTCCTGTACAATAATGTTTGTAAGTGTGCATGTGTAATATATGCATTTATGTATACATACGTGATGTGTTATCTAAAGGGACACCTCACATAACCACAAGTTACTGAAAACACTTCCACAAATGCTCAGTTACCTAACATTGTCTACTACTACATAAAGTTATAGATAATAGTAATAACAAGAAAAGCCGACTTACTTAATAACTGGTTACTTACTGGGCTAATAATATACTGAACCTAACTAGACTGAGTGCTGGGGTACACCCCTCACACTAGCCACACCCCTTACTTGCCATGCGCCTGCTCTAGGCACAATGCTTACTTACCATATATACACTAACGCCACGGTTGCACCACAGTGGGGATAAGGGCAAAAAGAAATCACACTCAGTCAGATTATTCAAGAAGAATATTGAAATTCATTGTTAACACTGCAGAACTGCAAGGTTAATGAACAATCTTGATTGTTCCATAACTATTTCTCACTAGATGCGAGTTCCAACTTTACCAGATTCGGACTACTGTTAACCTTGGCTATGTTTGTGTGTTTATGTATGTATAATCCTTTGTGCTTTACCTTCCTATAAAAATGCAGAACAATTATAATAAACCTGGAATGGTTCAGTACAGTAATTCATTATTAGCATTTTCTTATTTCTACTGTTAAGTACATAACTGAAACATATATCCCTTAACCTGCAGACATTGAAAATAGGAATGAAGGCTCTTGAGGAGTAGGAACTTCCTGGTAAAAAATCTGGACCCACTTCCAGTAGGAATATTGGGTACTATTTAGAAACACATTTAAAAAGAGTATCAAAATGATGGAAAATGAAAGCTCATTATTAAAGGGCTAATGCATGCATATATACATGTGTGTGTGTGTGTGTGTGTATATATATATATATATATATATATATATATATATATATATATTTATTTATTTATTTCAGTTTGATGACCAGGGAAGTCCACTGGGCCAAGAAGAGCCTGTTTTCAGTGGAGGCCTTGGGGGGGGGGGGGGGCATTAACCATGTAAATGAATAACAAAACATGCATAACAGAGAGACTATATATGCTGAGAGAAACAATTTAACAAGTTTTAAGAGATAACATAATATACACAGTAGCTGTAGTGTGAGGAGACATAACTTCTATTAATCTTTGTAGATTAATTTAAAGAAAAAAATTAAACAAAATGTAACAAGTCTGAATTTTGAAGAGAGTAACATTATATACAGAGTAGTTGTAGTAACAGTGGACATACATTCTATTAATCTTTGCAGAGTAATTTTCAAACATCATATGTTATTAAAAATGTAAAACACAGATATGATGAAAATGAGAGAAGAAAATGCAGTCGAGCAGAATAGGTAGAATGGAGGTGATGTATGTGATGAATGTGGTGTCAAAGAAGAGAGACAGACATGGCTGGGAAAATAAAGATGAGTGAGGGGGGCTCATGTATGGGAAGAGCAGGGGGAAATCCATTTAGATGAAAGGTAGGAGTGTAGGAGAGATTTGAAGATGGTGTGGTTAGGGGTGTTATGTAGGGATGAGGGGGTGAGTTCCATATATAAATATATGTGTGTGCACACATATACATACACATATTTCAAGCACAGGCATTTATGCCCTTCTAGCCTGCCAATATACCAAAATAGTTGTTCGCATAATAAGTGTCTAGGCTGTTCTTAAAAATATCTAAATTAGTGCTTTCTTTAATTTAATTTGGTAGCCTGTTCAATGTATCAGCTGCTTTTTGAGATAACCCATTAGTACACTTCTTATTCCTACAGAATCTTGTACATAGTTTGCCTGATGAATATGTATTACTTTTTGATACCCCCAAACATTCCCAGAGGTAGTTGTCTCAAAATGCCCCATATACCTGAATAAGATCTTCTTTTAAATTTCCATTTTAGACACTGTACAAGTTCAGATACTTTAGTCTTTCATAATAACTTAAAATTTCTCATCTACGGATGCGTTTGGTATCGTTCCGTTGTACTCTTTCTAATTTACTCATGCTTGTTTTCTTATAAAGTTTTCATATTAATATTCCATGCTCAAGTTTGGGTCTAATGTAACTAACAAAAATTACTTAATCATTTCTGATTTCCTAGACTTTATCAATCTTTTTATACAACCTATAGTTCTATAACTATCATGAACCAATTGGTTGAAATAATTAGAAAAAGTTAAAGTCATATATACCCAGGTCCTTAAATGAATTTATAGCTTCAGTCACTGTGACCTTTTAATTTGTGTCTCCCAAATCTCATGATTCATTTTTGATGTATTTATCAGCATGTTATTTTCCTGTGTCCAAATGGTCATTTTAGACAAGTTCTTTTGTAGACATGCCATATCTGTAGCACGTAATTAGTTTACCCAATTTCATGTTATCTGCATATAGACTGTAGAACACCTCAGATGAAAAAGGTAGATCTGACAGATACAATCTAAACAAATATGGGCCTAGGACAGAGCCCTGTATGACACCTTGACTGTAACCAAGAATTTTACCTGTCCAATTGCTGTATGATACTTGCCATGTCCTATTTGTAAGCCATGCAGCTATCCATCTTATCAAGAGTACATCAATACCTAGTTGTTCTAATTTATTGCTCAGTACTTTGTGTATGACCCTGTCAAATATTGAAGTTAAAATGTGCTGAGATGACATTTATATAAATTTATCATTCGTAGCTGCTATTATACTGTTATGTAATATCATATTACAGGTGGTAATATATCTATTTTTAACATGTATATACTGCAATATGACCCTGTCAAATATTGAAGTTAAAATGTGCTGAGATGACATTTATATAAATTTATCATTCGTAGCTGCTATTATACTGTTATGTAATATCATATTACAGGTGGTAATAGATCTATTTTTAACATGTATATACTGAAATATGGTTTCAAGTCCCAACCTTTCCAATTCTGACAATAACTTATCCAATATTACCTTCTCCTTATTTTTCCACAGAAGTAGACTTAAGGGTCTGTATGACTCTGGGTTCGTTTTACTCCCCTTTCCTTTATAGACAGATTTAATAAGTGCATGCTTCTAATCTTGACAAATCTCCCCATATTTATATGACCTAGTAAATAATAGATATAATGGTATTTTAGTGTTTTTTAATTTTTCCAAATCTTTTGGGTTTATAATACCATGATGGGAATGGAACCCATTTCTAAGTCAAAGTATGATTAAAGTTTGTGAAATTAGTATTGTTTCAGTCTTTGATGTCAGCCAGAAGTGCTCTTTCCATTACCCGCGATGTGCCCAGTAATGACTCCTTCTGCAATTCGTACAGGGTTACATGTACTGGTAACATATCTAAATATGATTGTTTATAAGACCCCTTTCTCCTACTTCTGTTGGAACTATGTGGGTATCTTTCTTCCACATTGCTCTCATTTCTGCCTGCAGATCCTGATGTTTTATGACTTTATGTCTCTCTCTGTACACAAGGCACTGTAGTCACTGGGTGTGGTGATTTCAATTGATCAATGCTACTTTTGTCTTCTTTTCTTTTCATGGACCACTGTATCTGGTTTTCTAGCATCTATCTTTTGAACTGTTGGTAATGTGTGATCCCATGTGATGTAAACTTCATCATTTTCTATGATGCTTTGTGGCTCATATTTCCGGTGTTTTTCAGCCACTTCAGTACCATAATGTTTGCACAATCCCCAGTGCAACAGTCTTGCCACATTATTATGCCTTTCAGTATACAGTTCTTCTGCCATTAGCATGTCACAACCAGCAATGAGGTGTGTGACTGTTTCCATTTCTGTTTTACAAAACCTATATTTGTCTGTTTCTCTCACATGTTCAATGGACTTTGCAAACCAGTGTGTACATAGCCTACTATCTTGCATCGCCAATATTAACCTTTCATCTTTTGGTTTGAATTGTTAATGGTACTGTATGTTCTTGCTGGAACGTTCTTCTTCCTGTGCTTTGTTTGGATCCAGTTTGCTTAGTTCTTTTTCAATATCATCCAAATTCTGAGGTTATCTGCATGATTGTGGAGCCAAATTGTTTTGCATGAGTTTTTGTAACTATATCTATAATCTGTTGTGTCTGAGAATCAATTTTAGAATCTATACACAGTTTATCAATTTGTATGTCTTTACTCCTTCCACATCTTGTATATCTATAAAATGGTTTCCCATTATGCTCATGCTCAATATCTTTATCTGCATTTTCTTCAATTTTTTCTTGATCTTGTCTCACACTGTGTTTAAATTGTTTGCCCAGTTTGATTATTTCACTTTTCAAAGTTGTAGTTCAGCCTTTTTTTCCATTTCTTGTATGTTTGTCTCTAACCTTAATCAAGTAGCCCATTTGTATTTAAATTATTCCTCCTGACGTTTTGTGCCTAGATTTTGATGTTAAACATTTTGTTAGATTGTTTTGCATTTAAACAATTTCTCTTTCAAAACATTCCACATTTCTTCTGCAGTTTTCCACTTCAATCAGTTTTGCACAGTGACTGCTTTGCTTTCATATAATCTGTTATTAATATTCTGTGCATCGGTTTAGATTTCAGTTTGGCAGAATTATCTAGTAATCACTGACATTTATAACCGCAAGATCTCTGCACATCAGTGGTGGTAAAACTTGACATGAAGTTAGTCCTTTAGGACAGAAACAATGTTCAGTTTCCTGGTAGATTTTTTTACAACCTGCAGCAATTGTTCCTGAGCATGCATTGTGCATAATTTCCTTACTAATGTTGATTCAATATTATACACTTTTGTTTCTGGTAGATTCTATGTCCCCAGCCACTATTATTCTTCCCGTCTGTGTTTCATGCAAGAAATGTATGAATTCCTCTAAGTCTTCAGCACTTGACTTTGGTGGTATATACACTCCAACAATTGTTATATGTTCCAGGGTTGTCTTTATTGTCACAGTTACACAGTCTATAGTATTGGTGTTATCACTGAACATGTAATAATCACAGGTCTCATAGCTATCTTTAATCCCTATCATAACACCTCCACCTGATTTTTTATTTGAATGTCTGTTATAGTAAAAACACTTATACCTTGACAGAACTGGTTTTCAGTCATTGTTCTTTAACCACGTTTCACAAAGAATATCAGAGGCGATCTCTGCTTAACATACAAGGCCATGTCAAACCCAGAGCTGTTGGACATGCTACACTTAAAGAAATCCCAGTCCCCCAGAGCCACATGCTCCAGGGATCTAAACCTTGTCGTCACAATAAACAAAACATGCTGGAGGGATAGGTTCCTGACCCAGAGACTCCCCAGACTCTGGAATAGACTGCCCATACATGTCAAGCAGAGTGCCTCTTTGGCCCTCTTCAAAAGGAACCTTGACGATTGGATGGGAGAAAGGAAATTCACCCCGGGGATCATGTCAGTCACCCTGCTAGACAGGGGTCCAGGGAAGTAAATAGTGTGGGAAGAAATAGCCAGGGAATTGTTATGGCTGGCTTGTATAGGCCCTAGGGTCGATAGCCTAGTACCAAATCTATGAACTTATGAAATATTGCTGTCTGTGCCTTATGTTTGTCGAATATTACAAAACATCTGCTGTAAAAATTCTCTTTCATGATCTTGACAAGTGCACACCATACTGTCTGAACACACACATGTCCAAAATTCTTTTTTTTTTTAAATGGGACATTTCTTTCATGTAGGTAGGTATGTACCCCAAAATCTTTTCATTCATGGTGACATGACTCACCTTTCTCTATGTGAATTGTGAAAAATACATCCTAACACCTGTGCAAGCTATGCTATCTAAAAAGGCTCTAAGTTCCCTACTAACAGTCAGGAGGTCCTTGTGGATGAGATCATTTGTACTGACAGGGATAAAAACATATCCATACTTCCTTACATAAAGCCCTTTTAAGGCCTGCCTCCCATCCTCTATTTTTACTCTTGGCAAGTGTAATACTTTTACATGTCCCTGCTAATGTAAGTAGCAGTTCCTCTAATGCTTGAATCTCCAATTACTATAATATCTTTTCTGACCAGATCTGAAGAATTTTTAACTTCTAATTTTGAATTAACATCTGCTCTATCACTTGTTACAAAAGAATGATCTTCATTACCATGACCTCACTATGACCCTAGGACTGAATAGCATCCTGCCATCACCCAGAATGATACCACAGTACAAGGACAAAATGATTGACTTCAACAATTGGCTAAGCTTCTGGTGTCATTCTAAGGGGATCCAGCATCTGTCTGCCTGGAATGACATGATCGACAAACCACGATGCTTTGCCAGAGATGGCCTGCACCTGTTGCCCTTGGGATTCCGGATACTGGGTAAGGCTCTTGCCACCCCTATAGTGCCTTTTTTTAGGCAAGGTTCAAATGACAAATTCACCACCGCAACAGGTACAGGCAAGCAAAATCTGAGGGTAATGCTACTCAATGCTAGAAGTGTAAATCTCAAAATGTACTCACTCGAGGTACTCCTTAAACAGGAGAACATCGACATCTGTGCAGTGACAGAGACCTGGTTCAAGGCCCCAGAGAGCATCCCTGCATTACCAGGCTATAATTCATACCACACTTTTCAGCCACCTTACCTAGACCAAAACACTATAGGTGGAGGTGTGTCCATATTCATTAAGGATATCCACACCTCCAGGCTAGTTGCTCAGCTTAATGCATCTGAGAATATCCAAGTGCAACTAACTCTGGGCAAGACTGCAATCCAAATTGTAACTTGCTACAGATCTCCCACCATGCCCCAGGATTCCCACTCCTCATTTTTTGATACACTGGAAAATATTAGGGTACAACCCAACACCCTAATAATGGGCGATTTCAACTACCCCACCATTAACTGGGAAAACTACTCACGTACCATTTCTTTTGCTCAGCATTTTCTGGAATTCATAAATTTCAATGCCTTGGATCAACTTATCCACACCTCCACCAGGGGCAGCAATATCCTAGCCCTGGTCATTACCAACATGGGTGGCCGGTCTTCCACACCAGAAGTCAATTCCTCGTTGGTCAGATCCGACCACAAGCTAATCAGCCTAGACATACACATCCCACCCCCACCCCTCATTAGGAAAACCACCGTAAAAAAATTCTCCAAAGCCAACTTCACACTTCTTAAGACAGAAGTGGCAAACTTCACGACACCCATGCAGACGGACAATAGAGGTACGACTGCTGAAGCCTACAGAAATACACTTTATAAGCACTTACACGAGTGCATGGGTCATGCAATCCCTAACAGAACCAAGATGCTATCCTCCAAAAAAAAGGAAGCCAATCTGGTGGTCCCCTGCCATAAACAAACTCTACAACAGAAGAAAGAAACTGTTGCAAAAAAGAGAAAAATCCCATGACTGGAAGAACTCCCTGATCAGTCTCAGTAAGAAGCTGAGATCCCTGATAAAATCCTCCAAAGCTAGTTATGAAAACAAAATTGCAACTGATTCTAAAGACAGCCACAAAGCATTCTATAGCTATGTCAAGAATCTCAATGGCAACACTCAGATCTGCTCTGAGTTACAGCACACTGGCACTAAATATACAGAACCAAGTGATATTGCCAACATCCTGGCAGACAGGGTCAGTGCTAACTTTACCCCCCCCCCCCCACACACACACACCCTCTAAAGGGCCCATCTCTATACCGGAGGAATGCAAAGTTCCTGTAATCATGGCTGTACAGGTAAAAAACACACTCTCCAAAGCCAAGAACACAGCATCCATGGGACCTGACAACATCCCAGGCTGCGTTTTACATGAACTACAGAATGAACTGGCACCTACCTAAGCACCATGTTCAGTCATAGCCTCACCTCAGGCTTTATGCCCACTGAATGGCGCACAGCGACGGTTATCCCACTTCATAAAGGGGGTGCCAACACGGACCCCAGGAACTACTGCCCCATTAGCCTAACAAGCCTGGTCTGCAAGGCCATGGAACATATCTTCATGGAACTTATAAACAAAGACATTGGTAATCTCCAGACTCTGGACCCCACCCAGTTTGGGTTTGTAAAAGGCAGATCATGTCTCCTAAACCTGATTGACTTCTTTGAAGTAATCACCAAAGCCGTAGACGAGGGTAAGGTGATTCACACAGCCTATCTAGATCTCGCCAAGGCTTTTTACACCATCCCCCACTCTGGAATTATAGACGAACTCACTAAACTAGGTATAAATCCCTATGTCACAAGATGGGTTGTTAACTGACTCACTGACAGAACCCACACTGTGAAAGTAGCAGACTCCAAATCCAACTTCAGGCCAGTGTCAAGTGGAGTACCACAGGGTTCAGTCATGGGTCCTCTCCTGTTTGGTATCTACTTTTCTGAAGTACAGGCTAACACAGAAGGTCTTTGGCTAATGACGTTCGCAGATGACTGTAAACTAGGAGCCATAATTGAAACTCCTAATGATGTAGACATCCTACAAAAGGGTCTCACTGAGACAGATGCCTGGTGTCAAAGCTGTGGCCTCAAGCTCAATGCCAAAAAGTGCATTGTCATCCCCTTTGGTAAAAACTCCGTAGCCATGAGCTACCACATAGGTGGTAGTCTACTTAACACCAAAAGTATGATAAGAGACCTCGGGACACAGGTGGATAGTAGTCTCTCCTTTGATGATCACATTGCCACAGTAGTTAGGAAATCCTTCTACGTGGCACACCTCATCACAAAAGGTTTCTCATCCAGAAAAAAAGAGGTTATTGTTCCCCTCTACTTGTCACTCATTAGACCCATTATTGAGCACAACCCCACCCCTTTTGGTATGTACCTCACAAGACATCTAAAACAACTGGAAAGGCTGCAGAAATACCTCACAAAGAGGATTACTGGCCTCAAACTCCAGCTTTACTCCGTCGCATATCGCCTACTCAGAGGCAATCTTTGCCTGACATACAAAGCTATGTCAAAGCCAGAGCTGTTGGACATGCTCCACTTAAAGAAATCCCAATCCCTCCAAGTTACATGCTATAGGGACCTAAACCTTGTCACCACAATAAACAGAACATTCTGGAGGGATAGATTCCTCTCCCAGAGACGTCTCATACTCTGGAACAAACTACCTATCTATATCAAACAAAGCTCCTCATTAGCACTCTTCAAGAAAAATCTTGATGATTGGATGGGACATAGAAAATTCACCCCGGGGATCACCTCGGTGGCTCTGCTCGACAGGGGTACAGGAAAATAATTTTCTTGGGTGGCGAAAGCCAGGGTACTTTTTTGGCTAGGCTTGTATAGGCCCATAGGGCCGATAGCCTAGTACCTACCTGTGAACTATTAGTCTTATTAATCCCACTGTTGTCATTGCCTCTTACATGTACAAGCTGGCTTTGTGCATCTACAGCTTGAGACATGTTGTAATGTTTCTTTCTCTTCTTTTTTCTTACAGTAATGTTCTTCAATCCTTCCAAATTCAATGTTGATTTCTTCCTTTTCACCTGCCCCTTGCCTCTTTTTTCTACCTTCTGTTTTGAAAAAAAAAATGATGTATTTTTCTGTAGACTGAAGGTTTTGATAGAAAAATGTTATAATTTCCTGTAATCTGTGTGTTACATAACAAAGCAGTGTCCTTTTTAGTATGTATTCTCTCTACTTTACAGACATTTATCAGTTTTGTTTTCTTCCTTATTTGTTGTGAACGTCTTCCTTTCTTTCTTTTTTTATTTCCTTGTATATGGTCTGAATCCTCAGATTGCTGAATACTCGTATCCAGAATTCTAAAGTTGTCTGTGGCATTATTTTGTTTCATAGGGGTTGAGTGATCTTTACAGACAATAGACACATCCTTTCCTAAAGGTATAATATTTGTTCTTTGCATAATATTGTATATCCTATCAGTCCAGTCATTAATATATGTAACAAGAGTTCTCCAAGCTGTGCCAATTGCATAAGTGCAGTTTTCATCAGTAAGTATAAATTTACTAATAATAATGGTAAACAAATCATTCATCTTTTGACAATGTAAAATCCATAAACGTAATTCAACCACACAAGGTCATTTATTTTCTTTTTAGAAAAAAAAATGAAGATGTAAGATGCAAGTCCTCTTTCTTTAAATTATTGTTGTTGCAAGTATGTTGGTCATGTAGTGTGGTTTTCTGTGTACTAAACAGCTTCAAACATCACAAATGATGAGGGGGGAGTTCAGAAAACTGTGTGAAGGGATATATCAAGCCTGAAAATAGGGGTGTACCTCCAAAAAGAGGGACATCCTTTGTAGGGATAAATTAGGTCCGAAAATAGGAATGCTCTAAAACTGGAACAGTTGAGAGACGTCTGAAACATCTAACACACATAATTGCACACTAAACCGAATTGCTGTATCTGACATCATTTTTTGCAGAGGACAAGCCCCACCTCCCTCCTGATCTCTACATATACTAATTCCAATGTTGTACAACACAGAAAAGTGCACACATTGTAAAACAACAATAAAACTCATCTTTTCTCTCTTCTGCAGCTGTGTTTTGATAACATTTCAAGTTTCACTTTTGAGTGGCAGTAAACACCTCACTGGAAATACTGCTTTGTTTTCTGCATCTTTTTAATACCGTTTTGTTTTCTTTGGTAACTAATGCTTTTTAGTGATAGCTGTGCTCGCTGGACACTGTTTCTACGGATATCCTAAGAATATAAAAGACTAACATTTTTGCTGTCTTCTTGTAAAATAATCATTGCATTTGTTTGCAGTAAATGTCACATTGAAATAGTTCTAGGACTTTGACAGAAACTGATTTAAGAATATACATTCTAAAAGTGTGTGACTGCACTTTATATACCCCTTTTGCTAATAGAGGACCAATGATTTGATCAATTTTTGGAAGAAATTTTAGAAAGGTTGTTCTACAGCTAATAAACAGTTGAGAATCCACATGGTGACACCACTCTATGTGGGTGATGCAGACATGTTCAAGAGAAGACGGATGCCTCTCAGAAGAGCATTACATTTAAAATGCTGAATTTTTATCTTCAGGTTAGGGGAGCGAGTTAAGACAAAGCAATAATTTGTTACTGAATGAAACTCTTTATATTTGTTGCTATATCCATAGTAAAAGTAAAAGCATTCTAGGTGAAGTCTAAATTGGAGAGTGTCATTTTACAGTAAACACATATGGCTATTGGAAGTTTTCTACAGTGTTTTTGCATGGTATGGAATTTACTGCTTCTAAGAGATTTTGACCAGGGAATTCCTTATGTTATTTCAGTGGCCTAAATGAAACGTCTTGACAGCAGTGCTTGATAGCTACATTATTGAAAGAATTTGCACAAGGTAAAGGTGGGAGATGCGGTTAGAAAAATTAGAGAAGTGGCTATATGGTCCGAAAATGCAATGAAAACATCAATCAGTTAATGTGACAGAAATGTGAACAAAAGGAATAGATATTACAGGGTGACAAAATCTTGTGTGGGTATAGTGGTAAAACAAAATAAATAGCTGCTTCTTGGGTACTGGGGAGAAATCTGGGAGTGAACTGATAAATGTTTACTATTGAGAAAGCAAAACCTAGTTCCTAATGACCTGCAAAAATAAGGTTAAGTAGAAACATTGCTCTTTACAAAAAAAAGAAAGTTATAAAAACTATAAAACTGATGGTGAGTGAATAAGCCTTCATGACCACTTATGCAGCACCTTAAAATTTTTAATGATTTGAAGAAGAAAATATTGACACCATTTTTAAGACTATAATAAATCACAGAATGAAAATAAAGCTGTGAATCTAGCACATATATGCACATACTAATATAGGTTATTGTTGTTGTCTTTCGGCTTTTCCCGGTTAGGGGTCGCCACAGCGGAACTCCGGTCCACTAATGATTGGCAGTAGATTTTCACAAACGACGAGGTGCCAGCTCAACGTTCAGCCTTCAACGAAGGCACGCCCATTTATGCATGTCTTTTGAATGCCCACCCAGCTGCGGGGTGGACATGCAGACTCCACACAGAAGGCACTCCCCGCCACCAGCCGAGAATCAAACGGGAGAACCTCTTGCTGTGAGGCAACAACACTGCCGCTGCACCACTGCGGAATACTAATATAGGTGAAAACGCTAAATGTTGAAATTGCCTATGTCAACACAAAATATTCTAAAGAACTGTCAATATGCAACTCTGCATGCTTCAAGAAATAACCTTAGGGCAAACAACAACAAACAAATAAAACAATGTAGTTTACAGAGTGGGGCAAGCCACTCTTCACCCCCTGCTAAATAAATATTTTAACTCTAAGATTGCACAGTACTGGAAAGGGACACATTTAAAACAAATGTCAGCTTTAACCACAGTTGACTAACATAGGAGATTCCATAAATGTGTGTGTGTGTGTGTGTGTGTATGTATATAATGTCTACCAAAAAATGTCAACTCCCCTAATGTCGACGATTTAGTATGGCTGCACCAAGCACTGACCTTGGTGCATGCAATATTAAACATAACAGAAAAATAAATACATAAAATTGCTTCTTGCAGGAGGGCTAGACCCCCTGCATACCCATATACTAACTCTCAGATTGTAGATTGAGGAAAGGGCATATTCTCTAGCCCGGAGAATTGTTCTGTATAGTACACTTGTCAATATTCTGCTTAGTCGACCAAAACTGTGCTAACTAAATAGATGCCGAACCTAACAATGTTTTGACATTTTACAGCTTTCCCATACGTGTGTGCATATATCTCTCTTATATGTGTATATATATATATATATATATATATATATATATATATATATATATATAGGCACACACATGTATATGGGTCCTCTGTATAAGGGTCCAAGACAGTTAATTGAACTGCCTTTTCATCAAATTACAAATGATTGAAAAAAATTGAAAGTGCATTTGGTTAAATTGCAGTTCATAGAGATGTGTACAAAGTGATAGGGAATCGCTGTTGTGATTTAGGATCATAGGACTGTAGGAATTACAAGGCAAATTAGTCTAGCACAGTGCTTGTATTTTGCTAATGTCCACCCTTATACACCCAACTGGAGAAGTTTGTATTTGTTTGCCTGTTGTGTATTCTTTTTTCTTGGCGAGTTGTGAGCCCATAGAGTTAGTATATTTAAAATAAGAAGCAGTGTGGGGGTGCAGGGAAGGCTTATCCCTGGCAAAAAAAAAAAATGGAAGAGTATTTGCTCTATATGGAATTTTTATGAAATATGATTCAATAAAATGTGTTTTTGATGAAATGCATTTTCAATCTAAATTTCAGTCATATGTAAGTCAATGAAAAGACAATGTGGTGAAAAATATACTCAATATTTAAAAAGCTGAGAAAAGTGGGATAAGGAACAATAAATGCAGATATATGGGTAGTAGCAGAAAGAACAAAGAAAACTTGTAACAGAAATGAATTTAATCAGTCACATAGCATTGCAGTAGAGAGAGCTGTGCTCAAGTCACTGATCTGCTAGATACATCGGCCTCGGTTAGTTCATTTACATTGTTGGCTGTTCATCTATCCCTAATGCATGCACACCAGACAAATATCAGGAAAGCAGGAATGAAAGCTATGACTTTTTCAGTGACTCTGGATAACATATTTCACAAATAATTAACATGCGGTTCAACAGTTTAGTATAGTCAGCATCTTCATAAATTATTATAGATAAAGTTAAAATCTAAAGAAGATTACAAGGCTATATGAATCTAAATATAAACTTAATTGCATTTCATGTAATTTAAGTTTATTAAAATAACATCATGGGATGGGAAATGTAAAATCATGCTAAAATAATTAATCTGGGAAAGCTATTTAGTTTTAAATAAATGCTTTTATATGATAATTATGGTAACTTCTGTTGTAGACGGTGTTATAGACTGAACATACTGTATTTTATTTTATTTTCAAGTTCTGAAAAGTATCCTGCTAGTGACAAAGCCATAGTGCTTGTATTCGTCTTCTTCCTGTTTTATTGGTTACTTTGCTGCTGTGCCACGTGCCACGCAGTAGTTGTTTACTTAATGCGTGTTACTCTCTTTACACCAACGCATATGCCAGCTTATTTGTACAAAGTTATTTAACTGGCAGTTCATAAACATTTTTGCTCTTGCTGATTTGATCCTGGGTGATAACTGAAACTGGGTCCTCTTTAGATCATTCTCCTACTCTGGTCAATAAACAAAAGCTAGTAAATAAATACATTTGCCATTCATGCCAAATAAAACACATTGTATGCGTGTCTTTCTCTCAACATACATTTTTGTAGTCATTCTGTTCTGTAGATTTATTCCATATTTGTTTTGCTTGCTGATGGTAGTATTTTTGCTTAGTTAAAGAAAGAACCTGTATGGCTTGTGAAATCTGTAGATTCTTCCACCTTTCTATTATTCATTTGCTGGTGTAAGAAAACATATGTCCAAGTACCTGCGCAGGTTTTACAAATAAATTGAATATCTTCAAACCTCCTGGTCTAAATGTGCATTTGAATATAAAATATGTTTTAAAACTAAGACCACTTAGGCAAATTTTTAAAGTATTTATTATGCAGTATTCTTTGGAGTATGTTAAAGTTGTACTTGCATGGAATGTAGGTATACATTTTTAGATAAATATGGCTTTAATCATAGCTTTATAATTGAATGATCATAGGGTTATGAATCAACATATCTTCTGAAAAAGTGTACACTATTTTATTGTTGACAAAAGTGCTAAACTAGTAAGACATTTTATGCTGTCAGTTTATTTTGCCTCTCTGTTATTTTTCAGGAAGAAGCTAAGACAATGTTGTAACTTTCTTACTGTGCATACAATGTCTTTATTAACAAGTATAACCAACACTTGTAATCCTGTCAGTGAGACTTGTACCTCATTCTTTAACTGTAGTAGATGGTGGTGTGTTATCATTAGGCATTCTTCAAAATGTTCTTCCCTTTTAAGTAAAAAACATTTTTTTAACTGGTACAGAGAGGACATAAATGTGAATGGTCAGCCAAAAATTTCTGCTGTAAGTCTGTCAGGCATTACTTTAAATGCCTCTCTATGCAGAATGCTACTTCCACAGTCATGGTATTAATTTTATTTAGAAGTCTCTAAAAATTGTAACATTCATTCTTTTAAAATAAGTATATATCTTTGTTCTCGTTACAGCATTTTTATTTATTTTTATCCATTTCTAGTCAGCAATGGAGAACAATATATCCAAATGTGACCCCCTTGCAGGATCTTTGAGAGTCAATATTTTTTATCACATTATTCCTCCCCGTAGTGTGTCACACTGTATTCCACCTTTTGAGAGAGATCTTTCATTGATGTTGCATAATTGCTTATAGTTATTCTCTGTAATCTTTTTGTCCATGTTTACTTAACCCCTTGCCCTAGATGCTGCTTATTTGCATTGCATCGTATTATGTATCACCCCTTCTCCATGCGATTTACCATTAATTGGGTCCTATTCAGAAGACTGACTCAACGGAAAGTTGAACTTCATATGGTCGAGGCCACATGATCGACTCCCCAAAATGTCTCAGCTTTTGAATGGAGATGGCAGTACAGTGGGGACTGGGGACTTTCCCCTTTTCCCCCATTGTAGTGCAATCTGGGTGATGGTATATATAATACGTCGGGGGTATAGTGGGCTCAGTTCCTACATGTGGGTGCAGAGGGGGCTTGGTCCCCTGCAAAAAATTTGATTTTTGTTGCTTTTCCGAAAGTCGATCATATGGTCTTGTCTATATGAAGTTCTACTTTCCGTTGAGCTGATCTTCTGAATGGCATCCCATTGCTTACAAATGTTGTTCTTATTACATATGAACCCACCCTGTTTCCTAAATTACTCAAAACATTGTAAATCTTTGTGTAATGCTTCATTGGGATCAGGGATCGCTGCAATCCACATAGAGACATCTGCAAATTAAAATAACCCTGCCTCATTCTCATCCCACATCAGTACTGCAAAACCAGTCTGATGTGCCTGGTCATGGCCTTGGATACCAAGTGAAGTGTGTTAGTGGTCTTTGTCTTGTGAGTTTCCCACTTTTAGTATTAGTTTATTATTTACCATTCACCACTACCTTGATTGCTATGTTCTTATGTCTGGTTTATAAAAGAAGGATACGTTTCTACCATCTTCAGTACCTGAAGCCACTCTTCAACAAATAAAATTGCTTTTTAATGCTGAAGAGCATGATTTTAGCATCCCTTACTCCCACTGTGTCCATCTTCTTCAAAGAGCACAAAGTACTTCCATTTATTTTCCTTGAATTCCATCACCAATTCTCTGAGGGTCTTTGTTTCTCAGCACACCTTACCAACCTTCCATATCAGATCCTTTCTGTTTGTAATTCTGTTTCACATACTTTTATTTTCTTACTGGAACTTTCTTCAACTTTCTATCTGTCTACCAGAAATATCTCCTCCTTAACAGCCAGATAGATAAAGCTCTGATTATAGTTCAGGGTTTGATTAGCAACTTGGGGGGAGGATGGCCATGCCTATCTTTGGGGGGAGAGACATGCTGCAGCATGATACAGGAGGTTCTGTTTGATGCCAGAGTCCTTGAATATAATGCTGTGCTGGAGGGTAGAGAAAATGGAGTAGGATGACTGCAATATAGCCAGGGATGGGCCCACACATTGTGGTCCTGTCATTGCATGCCAAGCCTACGCACGGGTATCTGTATGTGAGGACAGGGTGAGAGACTAGTGGAAATTCCACTGCAAAGATGGATGATGGCCTCTCAAGCAGCCCATATTACCACTTGTCTGGCAGGGAACCTAATCTAGCACAGCCTCCTAAAAGGGAGACCCTTCAGGTGATGGGAACAACGGAAGTGTGTCAAGAAAGAACTTGGGTAGGGGGGTGATGATCATGTCATGGTGAAGTAAAAAAAAAAACCTTTCCTCTTTAATAGTTTTACTCCGCTACCCATGATTCCCTGACTACTCTTTGAGTCATAGAAAATACAAGGCAGTTGGGCCATGTGACCATTTATGCTTTGCCAGTACCACCCCCAAGACTTTACCTTGTTTTTTCAAGAATGATAGGTTTATCATGTCAAGGTGAAGTTATAAATACCAATACAATTGGCTGACACCTTTTTAGAGGATGCCAGTGTGCCAGATTGTTTGATCTGGAGTGAAAGTTTGTTCCAGAGAAGGAGAACTGTTGATATGAATAATCTTTCTGTCCACGTTGATTTGTTCATTTCCTGATGCATGTTCAGATTTCTGGTTCTAGTTTTCACTGGACTCTTTAATTTGTGGGGGTATAAGAGGTCTTGGACTTCCATATTCCTAATGTCCTGTAAAGCAAGGAACAGATCACTCCTAGAGTCTCAGGACTATGAATACAGGGTCAGACCCTCCAGCCTTTCTTGATTGCTCAGGTCTTTTAGGCATATGATCTTTTTTGCTAAAGAACCTCTGAGGTCTCCCCAAATGCCTAATATGTTGAGTAAGATACATCACAAAAGGGGCATTATGTTTTCTGATGTACTTGATGGTGCAGAATATAGAGGAATAAGGACCTCTTTGTGTCTAGAGAAGATAACTTCTGTGGTTAGCTATACCAGATAAAAGGATTCCTTAACCCGTGTGGCACCATGATGATAAAAGGAGAAGGAATCTTCTACCCATGTTCCAAGTTCTCTCATAAAATCTTCATTTTGATGTGGGGTGTTATCTGTATTATAAGCTATGTTTAGGTTTTTTAGTACATGTGGCAGTATAGTGTTTTAGCCCATTTTCTGTGTAGTCTGTTAATGTGCAAGTTCAAGTTGTGGCTTCTGCATGTCAGAAGGGGATTTGAGAACAAAACCCAGTTTACAATCATCCACAGACTTGGTTATCCAGAGATCTCCGTTTGTGATAAGGAGATCAGAGAAGTACAAGTCCTTTTGCAGATCCCTAAGGGACTCGACTGGTTACCTTCATGCTGTCTGAGGATGCACCTGCCAAACTCACTGTGTGGTTTCTGTCCTTAGCCAATTTGCTGTCCACCTAACTACATAGGAGTCAGTTTGGAGTACATTTAGCTTGTTAATTATGTTAGAATGTGATATGGTAACAAATGGTTTGGCAGGATCAAGATACGCTGTATGGGCACTATGACTGCTGTCCACCTCTTTTGTAAGTATCTGAAAGAAATTTATCATATTCATTAACCAGGATCTACCCTTAACACAGCTAAACTGCTGGGGTTAAGTCTTATACGATTTTTAATATCATAGTTTATCAGGTTAGTTGTGACCCGTTTCATGGCCTTGCAGATAAGGTTTGTCAGGCTAATGGAGCTGTAGTTTACAAGGTCTGTGGTGGGGCATCACAACTGCTGCATGTCATATCATGACCTGAACTTAGCCAGTGGCTAAGTTCAAGTCAAATAGCTGTAGGAGGGGGTCCACCAGTGCATGTTTTGTGCTATTCAGCAGTTAGCCCGGTATGTTATCAGGTGCCATGGAGAATGTATTTTTTTGTCTTGGAAAAGACGATTAACAAATTTTTTTTGTGATATTAGGAGGTTTGAGATCCTTTGGAATGTGTAAGTTTTATGTAGTTGTCTCTGGTGAAATTTGCAGTGAATTTGTTAGGTAATATATTTGATATCTACTGCATTCAAATATATGGTGCCATTTTGAATACATTCAGAACAATGGTAGGTGTTTCTTCATTTCTGATGCAAGTAAAGAAGGATTTCTAAGTATTCTTAGCCACTATTTCTTTTTTTTCCCAGTTACTAATTTTGTTTGCACCTTTTTATGTGGTTAAGCTCATTTCCTTTCCTTTCTCTGTTCTCATTGCTACTATTTCCTCTTGTCCTGTCACAATTATTGCCCTTTTGTCGCAGCTTCAACTGCATTACATCATAACCATTCCACTTCTCTCTTCTCTTCCTCATGCAAGGCAATCCTTTCTCTTTTGTGCTCTCTGCTCTGTAATCATTTATTCCAAGTATACTTTAACATCGGTTTAGCTTGTACTAAAATGTTATTCTACTGCATGAATTAATGGGCGAGCGATCCTATAAAATCAAAATGTAATCACTGCTTGTCTGAGACCATTAAGACATTGAAACACTATTTTTGGTCAGCGATTATTTTATGTTTCTAAGCTGCATACATGCAGGAATGTAAGATTTTAAGAGCTTGAGCAGTTTCTAATCTGCATATGCACAGGAATATAAAGGGTTGAACAGTTTTCCTGGTTGCATTATATTATCTGACTCACCAAGAACTTTGAAGCTACATTTAAAATGTTATCTTTTTTTCCTGAATTCTGCAATAATACAAATCACTTCCTTTTGCTTGTTCTGTATGTCATACAGCCAGCCATTTGCTAAAATCAAACACTTCATAATTTAAGGATGTTGAATCTGGGCAAAGAAAAATCCTCCATCTGCAAAGCACAAAGTCCCCTTCAAGTCATTCCAGTACTGAGAACACTAATAGTCTTTCTCCTGACACTGTTATTAAAACTACTCTGGATGTGTCACTTCATTAATCCGGGCATGGTTATGAGGCATCTGCAATGACTATATTGAAATTTATCATTGAAAGATGAATGGGTAAACTGGAAGGGATAATATTTGAAAAGCAAGTTTGTACTACTAATTATCTCTGACAGTATTACTTAGGTGTTAGGCATAACAACATTTTAGGTAATATAAGAGAACCTTCATGGTCTCAAGTGCTTGGTATTTTTTTCTTTGTGCATTTTCCTCTCACCCGTTAGCCCATAAATTCTCTGTTACTGGCAGCATATTTGCACAAGTGGAATCTGATTGGAGGGAGGCTGGCACCATCCATGCAGGCATGAAGACTGCTCAGTGCATTGGCTATTTGAGGATCAGCAGTCCCCCTGTGACCCCCATACCCTCAGCAGACCGTCTGGGTTAGCAGCCCAAGAGCATTAAAGGAGATGGTTGCAATCACAAGCAATCCTTCTCCTCCCTGCTCCCCAACTTTTGCCACTTTTTCTGACCTGCCAGGGCTAAAACTCTCAAAGCCCTAACTTCTGTTGCCAGGGCATTTGCTAATTAGCCTTAACCCCATCCCTCATGTCTGACAGGTGTACTTGTATCAGTAAATATTGCTTTCTATGCTCCCATCTGTGTATGCATGTTACTATACGTATGCAGGGAGATCTGCCATTACTGAAATGGGATCACCAAGCCTGTGTACCAATTACCTGGCTGATCCCTGTTGCTGGCAAGCTTCCATTTACCTGTGGACCCAGCCAACTGATTCCTTTTGTGGGATTGATGAATAGGTATCAGACAATCAATTGCTGCCCTTCCCCCAGACATTTGCTAAAATCAACTAAGCTGCTACTAAAATGGAGCACTTACAAATAGCTGTAAACAGTATTTCTGAAATTAGTAGAAGTATCAGTGCTTGATGAACATTATGAAAACAATGAAAATGGTCATAATGAATTAAAGGAACAACTTGGGCATTGCAATTTCAAGAAAAATAATCAGTTTATCAAAGTCCCATTTTTGTGGTTCATACAGTTTATCAAAATGGCTGAAATGTATAAGAAATTTTGAACTTTCATTGCAAGACTTTGAGATTTGTCCTCAGCATAAAAAAATTGTTGATTATCCTAGAGATCTGGGATTCAAATTCTGGTTTCAAGAAATTATTTCAGAAAAATCTTTTCTATTCTTCTTGGTGAAACATCATCGGAGCTACAGTCTGATTTAGAATTAAATAATTTCTGCAGGGTATTAATATAAACTCAGGTGGAACAGAAGCCCAGAACTGTGAAAGTTAAGTTTCAGTAATCTAAATATAGAGACCAGTGGGGGGAAGAAGTGCGTTCAGTGAAGAATGGTGACTTTGGGGGGGGGGCAAATGAAATGGGGTGGTTCTCTGTTATAGCATGAGAATGACCATTATCTGTGATCAAGCAACAGTCATTTCTGTCCACAGACTGCCTTAGTACCCATTCACTATAGCATCTTCACTGACTGCGCACACTTCAGATATCTGACTGGAATTGGCAAGGCCAGCCTTTGCTGAAATGAAGCCTTACACAAAGGACTGCAAGGATATATAAATCTATCTGAGAACAATTCCCAAAAAAAGATAGTAACCTTCTATTTGTCCTTCTGGTGTTAGATTGGGATAAAAGTAAAATAACAAATGTTCACAGATGTATACACATGTGGGTGTTAGGGAGGAAACCAGAACACCTAGATAAAACCTGCACACACAGACAGGGAGTACATGGTGGCTCCACATAGAAGGAATCACAGCCAAAATCTCAGATGGAGAACAACTGCTGTGAGATAGCAAAGTTATTCACTGTGCGATTGTGTCAGTGATCAATTGCTGTTGCATACATCCTGCCCAGATGGTCATAGCCCGAGCAACAGCACCCGTGCCCATCACTTAAAGTACTACTTATTGACTGTGTACACCTCTAATAACAGACTGTAATACACTAAAAATAAAAAAACATTACCCAGAGTAATATATTTTAACATACACAGAGGCAACCATCAATTATAGCCGCTTGTTTGACTGTGACTATATACCTCAGGTGCTTGATTGTGATCAAATTAATAAATATGTACATAAATAACTGCCACAGTGGAATGCATCTTCTCAGCTCACTGCTGTCAGAATACTGTATGCAATCCCCCAACTTTTGTCTATCAACATCTGAGTTCAAAAAAATCAAGGAAAAAAATAAAGGATCAAAATCCGGAACAGATACTGCATTAATGTAGGTGCCAGAACATGTTTTGCATTAGCATGCGTTTTCTGAAGGTTATTAAGTCTGAAACTAGTGTGTTTGTCATTATTTACCGACTGCGAGCTCCACTGATTTGCCAACCCTCCCCACCAAAAGTTATAAGAAACGGACCAAAACATGAAGCAAAATCAGAGAAAGTCTGCAAAATCAGGGAGAGTTGAGGGTATCTATGTGCCACATGTATACCTATATTACAACCACCCCCCACACACACACATCTACCATCAATTTCAGCCACTTCTATGACTGTGACTGTAGACCAGAGTACTTCTATTGTTATCAAATGACTGAAGGAGTAAATATATAAATAACTGCCATGTAGTAATGTATCTTCTCAGCTCACTGTGGTCAGAATACAGTGTACCCCCCCCACACACACACAAATACCTTTCGTCCTCTTACTTGGTTAAAGCATCAAGGAGAAAGATAAAAAATAATGGAAGGACCCAAAATCAAGGAGAGCTGTTTCTCTTATATCCATAAAAAGTTGGTAGAACACCTGGTTTCCATTAGCATGTTTTTTTTCCAAGGGCTATGTCATGTCTGAAACTCAAATCTCTTGTCATTATTTACAGGTTGTAGTCTTCATTTATTTCCTAGAAAAAGCACATGGAACAAAATATGTGGCAAAAAATCCCAGACACTTGTACACAACCAGCAATTGCTACCACTTGGACAATTGTGATTGGACAGCTATTCCTATTGCCTTTATATAATTAGAAAATTGCTAGAATAACAAGCTTTGTATTAACATGCTTTTCTGAAGGCTATTAAGTCTGAAAATCAAATGTCTGTCATTTACCAACTACAATTGTTATCAATTTACCAAACCAAAAAAAAAAAAAATCAACTTTGAGTAACATGTCAAAATATGAAGCAAAAAATAAGTGACATTTTGAGAAATTGGTTGGGTATTAATGACTTGCACAAAACAAATTATATAAATAAACAGACACACACACGCTGCCATCAATTACAACTGCTCACATGGCATGACTGTACATCTCAGATGTTTGATTGCAATCAAATTAATGCACAAGTAGTTGAATGGCTACCACACAGGAGTTTATTTTCTCAGATCACTGCTTTGTGAATACACTGGGCAGCCAATCACCCTCTTATTTCAAGAATCAATGAGAAGGCTAAAAATAATGGTGTACAAATGATGACAATCGGGGACAGCTGTTGTCCTTGTGTACTTAAAATGTTGCTAGAATAACATTCATTGCATTAAGATTCTTTTTCTGAAGTCTGAAACAAAAATGTTTGTCGTTATTCACTGACTACAATCCTCATTGATTCACCAGCAAAAAAAAAAAAAAAAAATTAGAATGAGAGACCAAAATATGAGGCAAAAATCAGGAACATTCTGCAAAATCAGAGACTAGGAATGTATGTCCCTGCTACACACACACACACACACACACACACACACACACGTGACCATCAATTACCTGAGGCAGTGGGGTAGCATGATGACCTTTGTCATTATAATGCAAAGTGTAATTAGCATGGCTGGACTGCTCAAGCATGCATACCCTATGTGACCCCCAGCCCATACGTGGGCTTGAAAAGAACCCATAGCATGTAATAGGGGTGATAACATGATATTGGTACAACTCTTACATGATCATACTAAATCACCTAATTGGAATCATAGCACTACAGTCCCTATTTACAATGATAAAAATGATGGTCACCATTTTCCAGGAGACTACTTTATACTGTGCAAAGTATAGAATCAAAATTAAAGTGCATATCAGAGTGTATTGCAATATAGGGAAACTGGCATCACACAGAATAACCAGTCATGGACCTAAGGCCTACAGTTATCACTCAAAAGGGCATAACACTAACAAACACTGTTGAACAGCGAAACAAAGATTGTCGAACAGCAGTGGAATGTATGGGGTAGCACTGATGGGTCATGACAAGGAACTGACAGGTTGAGGGGTTTCTACCAAATGGGGCAAAGGGAACTGGCTGGAAAAATGCAGTTCTTGGGGGCCCAAACTGACATGGCACACAGAACTGGTTGGACAGGTTGCAGTCTAGGGGTGGGGGTGTCATCCTGTCAGGGCATGGAGAACTGGTAGGACGGGTTGCAGTTCTGGGGGAGAGTCATCCTGACAGCTCACACAGAATTTCATCATTTGGCAAAGGCCTTAATGTTAAGTTTAATAACATCATTAATTTGTCTGAAATCTGTTTAACAGAAGTGGACATTTTGTTACTTGTTAAAGGCCTTAAATTAATTCTAGCAGCCATTGACTCTGAGTAAATCATTAATTGATTTGAAAATGTTCGTTTGAAACATAGATTTAAAGTTGATATTTAAACAGGCTGACAGAATTAATATATGCAAAAGGTCTAGTACTTTTATACCAAACAGCCACCCAGTTGTTCATGCATTCCATAATATGTGTGAGTTGCAAATAAGGGAAGCATATGACAAGAATGTATTAAGTACTTTAATATATCAGCTGATGAATATAGCTCCCTGAAAAAATTAACTGCTAATGAGAATGTTGTCATTAAGGAGGCCGATAAGGAAGGTGCTATTGTACTGATGAATAAAACACAATCGGCCGGATTCACGATGGCTTGCATGGAGTGTACGAGTAAGACTCCATGCAGCCATCATGTCCGACGAGCGATCCAGGAACAGCTTGTAGAGGTGTGTAAGAGAGCTCCTAAAATGTCTCCTACACGGACAGGGCTGGGATATGCAAATTACCACACTTGCAGCCAAAAGGCATGCATATGAGGTAAATTTGCGATCCAGGAAGCACAAACCTGTCCGAGTAGGAGCCGTGTTAGTTGTAGAAATTTACTCAGTTGACAACTGAGTACCGTTCTGCAAATAGCACAATGGAGCCTTGTCAACTCCAAATAAAGGTTGCATATGGTTGAGGAAGCATGCCAATGGCCAAATATACGGCCATTGGAAATGTTCCCAGGTACAAAATTAAAATAAAAATACTTTTTTTTTTGGCGATTTCCGATGTTTAAGCATAGCGCAGTGCCTCGCAAATGGGCTGCGCTAAAAAAATCATAAAATAAGAAAATAAAAGCCACAAATGTGGAATCTATGAACACTGTTAAATTACAATGTAAGGGAATAGCAGGCTGAAGACAACATGGCCACCGAGTAGGGGTTGCTAAGGGGAGAAGCCCAGTCTAAGACATGTAACCAAGCATTAGTAGGCAATCCTATGTAAATGAGTGCTAGGATAGTGAATCACACTTTAAAATAGCAAATGAGAACAGTCAGTGGAGTGTAAGAGTAGGATATGGGGAGTAACAGAGTAGGAGATAGGTGACATCACAAGGGGGGTATGTATGAAAGTAGTGAAGCTCATAGGAGCAGAGTGGCATATGTCAGCTGTCAGTTAGACATCATGGAAAGAGGTGTGTCAACAGGTATGCCAGGGAAAGCCAAAAAATGGAAGGTGTATACTGTGGATAACACCAAAGTTTCTCGCTGAGCGGGTATGCGCGCGTGTGCGCCCCTGTAAACCCGAGTAAGACAGAGTGCGCACGTGAAAGCGTGAGTGCGCGCGTTTAAGTCGGAGTAAGCATGTATAAGGCTGTTTAAATACCTGTAAGTACGTTTGCGCTGGTGTGCACACGTTTTAACCCAAATAAGCAAGTTTTAGTCTGTAGTATTTAACCTCAACCTTTCATTGAGTCTAACTGTTTTGTCTGAGGAAGGAGGGTTAGTGAACCTTCCGAAAGTTCTTGGTTAATAAAGTGCTAACACCATTGTTTTTAAAAGCTATCGCCTGCTTATTGGAACATTCATTACTTCTGCACTCAGCTTCCTTCGTGGTTTTCCTTTTTAAAAGTTTTAGTCTGTGTAAGCATGTGTGCGAGTGTGTGAGCTGTTGTGAGCCTGTTTGCGCTTGTATGCGCGTCGCTCCCCCCTGAGGAAACAGAAAGGAAAAAGGAAGCACAACAAATAGTAGGAAGCTACCAGGGAATACTAGTAGAGCTAGCAGGTGAAAACAATCAGAATCAGGCAATTACACAAGCAGAACACTAGCCCAGCCCAGCACTTAAAACTCTGCAAACAACAGTGCAGTTTGTTTCTCTCAAGAGACACTGCAACACTGGAGTAAGCTACTAGAAGTGAAAACTGAAAAAGCTTCACTCAGACAAAAAATGCTAGGGGCTGCCATTGCTGTTATAAGGCGACATATGCAACATATTGAGGGTGGTGACAATGCAAATGCTGCCGGACAACCCACAGTGAGGAGACGGAGAAGAGTGTACAGGCCCAGGGTCACCTACCAGGGGTTACATGAGCTGGAGATAGTGGAGCGCTATAGAGTGGACAGAGACCTCCTGCAGCAAATTGTTGAGCTGTGCAGGCCACGCCTCACACACAGAACCAACAGAGGGGAACCCATCCCCGTGGAAACCAAGGTATGTGTTGGCCTAAGAATACTAGCAACAGGTACCTTCCAGAGACCAACTGGTGATATGATGGGGACATCACAGGCATCAGCATCCAGGGTACTGCACCAGTTCTTGGATGCCATGACAGCACATGTCGGTGATCATGTATATTTCCCCAATTCCCGTGAGGTATTGGCCAGCAATATGCGTGTCTTCCAGCAAATAGCAGAATACCCTGAGGTAGTGGGTGCAACAGAGTGCATGCATATACGCATCAAAGCACCAGCCGGTGAGCGGGGTAGGGCCTACATTAACCGCAAGGGCTTCCCCTCCATCAACTGCCAGGTCGTGTGTGATGCCCAGGGCATAATAATGAATGTGTGTACTGGCTGCCCTTGAAGCTATCATGATTCCCATATCTGGCATCTGACACAGCTGTACCAGACATTTGCCAATGGGGACATCCCACATGGTCACTTAGTGGGGGATGCTGGCTATGCACTGGAGCCGTGGCTGATGACACCCATCAGAAACGCACACACACCTGAACAGGAACGCCATAATGAGGCACATGCACAAACACGAAATGTAATTGAGTGTGTGTTTGGGTTGCTCAAGTCATTGTTCCGGTGCCTGGACACATCTGGGGGAGCCTTGCAGTAGTCACCAACTACATGTACCCAAATTGTCATGGTATGTGCTATGCTACATAATATGATTCTGCGAAAACAGCTGCAGCAGGACCAGCATAGGCCTGGGCCAAACAGCCCCCCACCATTGCCAAGGCCATCACAGGCAGAGTGTGACTTGGAGGAGGAACAACCTGATCCTGCCCCAGTAGGCAGAAGGAGACGTGCCCAGTATGCCTTGGCCTTGGCAAAGATGCAACGCATAGCACATACACTGGCTCAGTAGGAACCCTGGAAATGATACCTCTCTCTGACTCCCACATATAGTGAAAGGGATGCCTAAGTTGACACAACCTGCTTTCAAACATGTGCAGAGAGTGTAGTATGTGCATCCGACATAGGCAGCCCTGCAGCACCACCTGAGGCATGATTGCCATGTGTTAAGCAATGTAAGGTAGTACTAAACAGCATTTACCACCCTGTAGTACATGCAAACTTGATGACCTTGAGTATCATCCTACCCTCACCAAACATGATGCCACAATATGAAGACAAGATGATCAATTACAACAATTGGCTTAAGTATTGGTGTCGGTGAAAGGGGATCCAATGCCTGTCAGCCTGGGATGACATGCTCGACAAGACATGATGCTTCGCTAGGGATGGCTTTCACCTGTCACCTGTGGCCTTTTGGATATTGCCAAAGGCTCTTGTCACCCCCATAGTGCCTTTTTTATGTAAGGCTCAAAAGACAAACCCACCTCCATAGGTATCACAAGGGATAAGAAACTAGAAGTAATGCTACTCAATGCCAGAAGTCTAAACTGCAAGATGCATGCACCAAACTCTCCTCAGCATGGAGAATGTTGATATCTGTGCAGTAACAGAAACCTGGTTCAAGGCTCCCAAGAGCACCCTAGCACTAACAGGTTACACCTCATACCATGCTTTACAGCCGCAAAACATGGAACAAACTACAAAAGGAGGGTGAGTATCAATATTTGTCAAAGATACCCACACACCCAGGTTGGTGGCACAGCATGAAGCATCAGAGACTATCCATGTGTAACTAACAGTGGATAAAACTGCCTTCCAGTTCATAGCCTGCTACAGACCATCCTCCTAAACCCAGGAACCACACTTGGCTGACTGGAGAACACATGAAAATATGAAGGTCTCCCCAAACACCATTATATTGGGCAACTTCAACTACCCAAACATAGACTGTGAGCATTACCCTAGCTGCAACATCCTAGCCCAAAGGTTTCTAGAAATTATAAACTCAAATGCTATGGAACAAATTGCTACCACTCCCACAAGATGGGAAAACATACTGGACCTGATCATCATCAACATGGGGACTCTATGCCCAAGACCAGAAGTGTAACCCTCACTGGTAAGATCATACCATAGAGTAATCTCACTGGATATTCACATCCCGACCCCAGCCCATGGCCAGAAAACCACAGTGAAAAATATTCACTAAAGAAAATGTCACACTCCTCAAAACCGAGGTGGAATCCTTCACAGCCCCTGTGCCTGTGGAAAATACGGCCCAGACCTCAGAACCCTTTATAAACGCATTCTATGAACACCTTCAGGAATGCATGGATCATGCAATCCCAAATAAAACCAACATCCAATCCTCCAAAGGCAGGCATCCTGTCTGGTGAACCCCAGCCATAAAAAAATATACAATACAAGGAGGAAGCTACTATATAATAGAGCAAAATCCCAAAAAGGGAAGGCATCTCTGATCAGTATTATTGAAAAACTACGGCCACACATAAAATCGTCTAAGGCCATCTTTGAGATAACAATTGTACAGGACACTAAGGATAATCACAAGGCTTTCTTTAGTTATGGTAGGAACCTGGGTGGGAATTCCCAGATATGCTCAGAATTAGTACAAAATGGCAAAGAATACACCAAACCCACAGACATTGCCAACATCCAAGCTGACAGGTTCAGTGCAAACTTCTCCCCCATCCCTCCCCACCAAAAGGGCAAATATCTATCCCAGCAGAGTGCTGGCCCCCTGACATCTCAGATGCTCAGGTAACAGCCAGCCTCTCCAAAGCAAAACACACAACATCAATGGGACCAGACAGTGTCCTGGGCTGTGTCTAACATGAACCCCAAGAAGAATTGAACACAAACATAAAACCACTGTACAATCTCGGCCTTACCACAGGATATGTACCCAAAGAGCAGTATACAGCAACAGTGGTCCCTCTCCACAAAGGTGGTGCCTCAATGGATACTGCAAACTATTGCCCCAGAAGCCTGACTAGCTTGGTCTGCAAAGCTATGGAAAGGATCATCATGGCCCTCAGAAATAAAGATATTGGGGACCTACAGACACTGGATCCTACCCAGTTTGGCTTTGTTAAGGGCAGATCCTGCCTCTTAAACATGGTTGAGTCATTTGAAACAGTCACCAAGGCCATTGACGAGGGGAAGGTGGTCCACACAGCCTACCTGGACCTTGTAAAAGCCTTCCATACAATACCCCACTTGGTCATTATAGATAAGCTCACCAGCTTCAAAATAAACCCCTATGTCACTAGATGGGTTGCAAACTGGCTCAAGGACAGAACCCACATGGTCAGAAATGCTGGAGCCATGTCAGACCCCAAACCAGCTACAAGTGGCATCCCACAAGGCTCAGTCCTGGGACCTCCCTTGTTTGGTATATATTTCTCGGAGGTACAGGCCAACACAGAAGGACTGTGGCTGAACAAGTTTGCAGATGACTGCAAATTGGGCGTCATAATCAACCCTCCAGCTGACACAAGCATCCTACAAAAGGGCCTCATAGAAACAGACAACTGGTGCCAGAGCCATGTCCTCAAGCTAAATGCAAAAATGTATATAGTCATCCCCTTTGACAAAAACTAAGTGCCCACAAATTACCACATAGGTGGTAACCCATTAAGTATGGAAGAAGTGATAAGGGACCTGGGGACCCAAGTTGATAGCAATCTCTCATTTGACAACCACGTGGCCAAAGTGTTTAGAAAAACATTTCATATAGCCCACCTAATCATGAAGGTATTCACATCTAGATCAGGGGAGGTCATCGTGCCTCTTTACTCATCCCTCATCAGGCCCATAATTGAGTACAATGCCCCTTGTGGGATGTACCTTATCAGACACCTGCAGCAGCTGGAAAGACCACAAAAGTACCTCACCAGGAGGATCAAAGGGCTCAAACACATGCCATTTGCTGCTTGGTTAAAGAAACTGCAGCTCCACTCACTCATACTGCCTGCCCAGAGGTGATCTGTGCCTGATGTATAAAGCCATGTCCAACCTGGAATCAATGGACATGCTGCACCTTGGAAAATCAGAATCCCATCAAGCTACGCGCTCAAGAGACCTGAACCTCAGGACTGAAATAAATAGGACATGCTGGAGTGACAGATTCATAACCCAGTGGCTCCCTCCACTCTTGAGTAAACTCCCACTCCAGCTTAGCCAGAGTCCCTCATTGACTCTCTTCTGGATGGGAGATTGTAGGTTTATTTATTTATTTATTTGCAGTTGGTTTACCAGGATAGTCCATTGGGTCAAGAGAACCCGTTTTCAATGGAGTCCTGGGGAGAAAAGCTCCACAAAGCAATACAAAGTACGTACAAACAGTGTCATGATAAATACAGTAGTACAAGATATAAAACATATGAGTTGAGTCTTTTAGGAAACAACAAACAATACTCAAAATATTTAAAAAATATAAACTTGAACTTTAGCAGTTCGAACAATACTATTTAGAGAGAAGTAATGTTGCTTTACACAATCAGAGTGGTTGATTTGTAAGGAACAAGCTTATAAGGTAAAATCAGGTAAACATGAGTGTGAAGGAAGATGTGAATATCATATTTTATGAGGGGTGGGAGCAGGAGCATTCCCCTTTGGCCTTTTATGAGGGGTTTACCCTGGATATCACTTCTATGTCACTGTTAGACAGATGCACAGTATACTAACCTTGAAAAATGTCATGGCAAACTCCACTTAAAATGTGTGTTGACAGCCAAACACACTCTGGCTAGGATTATAAATGCCCTAGGGCAGATAGCCTAGTATGAACCTATGAACAGAATCACACACACCAACTAGTGCAACTGTGGTCAATGTGGAGTAATGTTTGGCAATGTCCACCCAAGCTGGTGAATACACAGCAATGTTGGACAAGCCTGGTTTAAGTAGGCCATAGCTGAACAAAATGCAACATGCTCATAGTTGCCCAACTGGCTCTTAACCAGTCTGGTCTGCTCAGTATGAGCATTTGAAGCAGTGATGGGACTCAAACCCATGATACTGTGCACCATAGTGAAAGTACTGAACCAGTACACCATGACAGTTTTGCAGTGTTCAGCCAGTATGAAAGAATGTTGACATGTCTTGGCAAACTATCCCATGGAAACCCTGCAGGCACAGTACAATCCCTGTTGAGTTATGACACAAAGGAGTCTGGCAGTAAGAACACAACATGACTTCCAACACACACAGTATAAATGTCAATATTGGTCATGTTCACCCACAGCCACAAATTTAGTGGACTTCAGATCACAACATATGGAAAGGTCACACTGGGCATGCTCACACACTTGGCTAAATGAGACATATGTCAGGCAACAAACCATGGAAAGCCTGAACTGGGCATGCTCACACACTTAGGCCATGTCTGAGTATAGCAGTCGGTCACACATATCTGGCAGTTGTATGTGTTAAGCCAGGAACCTCCCACGATACAGCAATCTGCCCTGTGCACACAGTTAAATGAGAACAGACACATATATTAATATACTGGAACCCTGTCATGATCAAACATGTTACGCAGATATACAAGTTGTTCATAGAAACTGGGAAAGCTACGGCAATAAAGACCTGCAAACAGTATCAGCAACAAATATTGTGCATCCCAAACATAAAACTAGGTGAATACTAGGCTGTCTGCCCTGGGGAATTCATAAGCCTAGGCAGAGTGTATTTGGCGTCCGCCTCCCCAGTAGAGTAGCCTACTGTGCCTCTATAAAGTAGGTCACAGAAGGCACCCTTTAAGGCTAGCTTGATGTGCCTCTGTCAAGCAGGGAGACAGTGGAGATCCCAGGGGTGACTTTGCAATTTCCCATCCATGTGGCTGGATTTTGCTGGAAGAGGGTTGGCGAGGGGCTATGTCTAACTTTAATTGGGATTCAATTCCAGAGTGAGTGGAGCCTCTGGGTAATGAATCTGTCCCTGCAGCATGTCCTATTTAGTTTCGTGCTGAGGTTTAAGTCCCTGGAGTGTGTAGCTCTAAGGGTCTTGGAAGTTATGAGGTGGAGCATGTTCATTACTTCTGGGTTTGACATGGCTGTGTACGTCAGGCATAGATTACCTGTGAGTAGGCGTTAAGCAACTGAGTAGAGCTGGAGATCCTTTAGTTGAGCTGCATAGGACATCTGTGTGTAGCCCATGATCCTCTTGGGGAGGTACTGTTGTGGACACTGTAGTTGCAGCAGGTGTTGGGTAAGGTACACCCCAAAAGGGCCATTGTAGTCAAACATGGGCCTGATGAGTGACTAGTAGAGGGCCACAATGACCTCCCATGATCTACATGCAAACCCCCATGTGATAAGGAGGGCTATATAAAGGTCTTTGCAATGACTCTGTCAATGTGATTAGCAAAGGAGAGGTTACGATCTATGTTGGTCCCCAAATCTGTAAATACATCTTCTGTACTTAATGGATTACCACTTATGTAGTGATTTGTGTGCACCTTGTTTCCCCCAAAGGGGATGACTATGCATGTCTTAGCATTTAGCATGAGGCCATGGCTCTGGCAACAAGCATCCATCTCTGTGAGACCCTTATGGAGGAAGCATGTGTCAGCTGCAGTGTTGCTTATGGCCCCTGGTTAGCAGTCATCTGTGACGTTTGTTAGACATAATCCTCCCGTGTTAGTCTGAACCTCAGAGAAGTACATACCGAACAGGACAGGTCCCACAACTGAGCCCAGTGAGACACCAGTTGTAACTGGTCTGGAATTGGACATGACACCTGCAATTCTGACCATGAGGGTTCCATCCCTGAGGCAGATAGCAACACATCTAGTGATATAGGGGTTGATATTTAACCTCTAAGCATATGTATGATGCCTGAGTGGGGTATTGTGTTGCAGGCTTCTGCAAGGTACAGGTAGACTGTGTGAACTACCTTGCCCTCATCCATGGCTTCAGTAACCGTTTCAAAGATATGAACTATGTGTAAGAGGCAAGATCTGCCCTTAACAAAGCCGAATTGTGTATGATCCACTGTCTGGAGGCTCACAATGTTTTTAATTATGACTTCCATGATAATACGCTCCATAACTTTTTCTACCACACTAGTCAGGCTTATGGGGTGATAGTTCCTGTGGTCCGTTGTGGCACCACCTTTGTGGAGTGGGAGCACTGTATCTGTATGCCATTCTCAGGGTACATATCCTGTAGTAAGGCTAAGTTGGAACAGTGACTTAATGTGAGTGTTCAGTTCTACTCAGAGCTCATGTAGGACACAGCCTGGGACACCGTCCGGTTCCATACATATGCTGTGTTATTTGCTGTGGAGAGGGCACCTATCAGCTGTGCATCTGTGATGTCAGGGAGGTTACATTCATTTTGGATGGGCATCTGTACCCTTGGGGGTAAGGGGGGGGGCGTTTGTGCAGACTCTGTCTGCCAGGGTGTAGGCTATGCCTGTAGGTTTGGCATATGTTGTGCTGTTATGCAACAATTCAGAGCATATCTGGGGTGTTTCCACACATATTCCTGACATAACTAAAGAAGGCCTTGTGATTATCTGTAGTGTCTGGTCAATTTCACTGTCAAAACGTGCAAGTGATGATTATATGAGGGATTGAAGTGTCTTGCCAGTACTGTTCAGAGATGTCCTCCCTCTGTGGGATATTTCTCTGTTATGTAGTAGCTTCCTCCTTCTGTTGTACAGCTTATATATGGCCGGGTCAACCAGACAGGTCTCCTGTTTCGGAGGAGTCATGGTTTTATTTGGGATAGCATGATCAATGCATACCTGCAGGTACTCATACAATGCATTTGTAAAGAATTCTGTAGATTGGGCTGTATTATCCTCCAGCACGGGGCCTTTGAAGTATTCCACCCCAGTCTTCACAAGTGCAAAGTCTGCTTTTGAGAGATTCTTTACAGTGATTTCCTTGGATGGGGGTGGGGATGGGATAAGGATGTCCAGGGAAAGTTGTTTATGGTCTAATCTTAACAATGAGGGTTCTACCTCTGGTGTGGAACATAGAGTCCCCATGTTGGTGATGATCAGGTCCAATATGTATTCCCCCTTGTGGGTGTGGTGACTGGTTGTGCCATAGCACATGGATCCGCAAATTGTAGTGACTGTAGGGTGATGTTGTTGAGGGCCTGAGTAGTATCCCCAGTCAATATTTGTGTAAATGAGGTCAACCACTATAATGGTGTGTATGAAGATCTTCATATCCTACACTGTTCCCAGGAAAGCCGAGTGCGGTTCCTGGGTATGGGGGGGGGGGGTGGTCTGAACTACACACCAAACCAAAAGGCAGTTTTGCACAATGGTAATTGTATATGTATGGCCTGTCATGCTTAGTGCAGTGGTACCAACCCAGAGGTGTGTGTATCTGTGATGTATATGAATACACCCTCTACTCGTGTTGTGTGTTACAAGTCCTGCGGTTATGAAGCATAGTATAGAACATAACCTGGCAGTGCCAGTGTGCATATGTGACCCTGAGCTAGGTGTCTGTTAATGCACAGATATTGTTATCCCCCATACTGAGGGATAGTAAAAGATGTACATTCCTCTTTGGAAAGACTGATGATGTCAGCACCCTATAAATACAGCAGGAGAAGAGAAATCATCCAGTAATGTGAATAGCGTGCTGCGCTGTGTCTCTCTCAAGTATCATAACATAGTTAGGTAGGGGTTTGAATCCTGCAAACGCTGTGTGTGTGTGTGTGGGGGGGTGACAGGGGGGTGTGTATGTATGCAATTCTCTGTGAAAGGAATGGCCTTTTTGAAGACTGGGATAACACACTAAAAGATGTACATTCCTCTTTGGAAAGACTGATGATGTCAGCACCTTATAAATACAGCAGGGGAAGGGAAATCAGCCAGTAATGCGAATAGCGCGCTGTGCTAATGTGTCTCTCTCAAGTATCATATCATTGTTAGGTAGGGGTTTGAATCCTACAAGTGACATGTGTGTGTTTGTTGCACAGTTTGTCAATGTGTTGTGTGTTTTGCTTTTATTATTGTATGACATATTATTATAACAGTAATTTCAATGCACACATCAGGTATGTGTGTGCCACATATAGATATGTACCTGTAATCTTTAATAGTTCCTATGTGTGAAGCCTGCCTCATATGATTACAGTTGTTACCTTTGCCAGCATGTGCTGCAGCTTACCAGACCCTAGGCCATACATGTATGTTGGTGACAATGCAGGCTACTGCAGTGATCTGTGTCCTAGGCCAACTATGTGACACACACCCATGAAAGCTTTGATAGATTAATGTGGGTGAGGGTTCATGTCTGGAGTATATGTCAGACATGTTAAAACACAGCAAAATCTGTGAGTGATGGACATCCAGTGTAGGTGTATGGCAACTGTTGCTGATATGCATACAGACACCTTCTTGCTTAGGTGATACACCGAGGGACTGCAGAATACCTTTGGAAATGTGAATATCACAGGATAGACAAGATAACACTTGTCCACATGTACACACCATTACCCGTTCTACATGATGGGTGTTACCACCTACATGGTACTGTTGGAATACTATGTTAACTACATGCCGATGACAATGCTACAGTTGCATTACAGCAATACAGCATGGCTTGGACAACAGGTATCTGTCTGTATGATACCCTTGTGGTGGTTAGGTGTGTCATGTGTAGAATGCATTGTAGGTCATTGTATGCATTTGCAGTCGTGGATGGACATATCCGTAGTGTGTTGACATGTACGTGAGACTGCTATATGCCAAAGAGTATTGTTCCCAGGGATGTGTGGGGCTCAGTAAGAATGGCTACTGGTATAGTGTAGTACTGCAGGGATATCACTGACACCAGGTTCCTACATCTGTGTATCAGTTGAGGAGACACCATGTAATGACCACGGAATGTCAGGCTATGTAGGCTGTGTATCATACCAGAATGCAGACCATTGACATTTGGAAACCGTATCACCCACAGCATACTGTCAAACCATGTCATGTTCCATGCTAACCATGTTCACAAATGTACACCTGCAACTCTGTGCTGCAAACATCGCACATGTACTGTCCACACCCCAACACATGCAGGCACAGGTACACACAACAGCCATGTGGCACATGTGCAGACAGTACACTTTGGGAATTAACACTGGTGTATACAAAACTACAATGACAATCATAGTTAATGCATCATGCATGCTCGAATATACCCACAACGATATCATTACACTGTACTGTTAACAACATGATATTATTACTACAGTGCTATGTAGTCACCCTGTGCATCAGCACCATGCTATCCTATTCCTGCATCAATGTTACAGATGGCAAGAGGTGGCACAGTTTCATCATATGCACAGGGTGTGTACTTGGTTTGCCAGAGTCTGCCATTGACACATCCAATTGACATGTATGTGTGTGTGTTAGTGAGGGACAACAGTACAACATGGGGCAATGTTGATGCGATGTGTGTGTGTTAGCCCTAGGTGTTAGCATTATGTGTGTGTGTATGCTTGCACACAGTTCCACCACGTGGCTGCCATATATGGGTGTTTGTGGACAGCCACAGACTGTACCTGCCAGGTCATACAGATCACTGTCTCTAGCCACGAACACAGTACCTGTGCATGGCAGGGGTGCTGCAGACAGTATCGGGTACTAAGCCAGACTAGGTACTGTCATCAGAAGCAGTGGGTTGTTGACTGGACACATGTCCCTGCTGGGACTGTCCAGAGCCACGTGCACGTGGTCTTCTAGGACGGTGTAATGACAGCACAGACCCAGCATTGCTGGGGCTGGTACTGGCACTATGGGAGTGGCTGCAGGTTTGTTGTCGTCCGCGAAGACTGCCAGCTGATGATGTTGCTGGCATATGTCCACGTCGACGTCTCAACTGTCCTGCACTGTTCTGGCTCCTGGACATGTAGTTGTGGAAGAGATCTAATGTGTCCCCCCAATGTCTATCAATGACCTCGCTGATATTACGGATGGCAGCCGCAACGTCACACATAGTGTCATTCATAGCAGTGCAATGTGCTCTAAGCTCCCTCAGACCCTGTCTGGTGTACCGTTCCATACATGCCTGTGCCTGCATTACAGCCCGGAACATAGCTGAGGTTGAAAGACCTCTGTGGGCACGTCTGACAGGGGCAGTACGACCACGAATGCTCCCACGAGAACCCCTGGACATCTGCCTGTGTGGTACCATGTCAGGAATCTTGCCATGGCTGCTGTGAGGGGATGCATGTGCCAATGATACCACACTACCCTGGTCAATGCCCACTGTATGCTGTCCCTCAGCTAAGGACATTGGTGACAATGGATGTATCGGCAGGATGACTGTGCACATTGATGGGGTTGACTGCTGTGTAGTGTCGATTGGCTGACCAATGACAGACACTGTCATGCCTCCCTGTGCCATTACACATGTATTATCATCGCTATCCCCAGCAGTGGCTTCAGGTTCCCTGCTGCACTCCACCAGAGCAACATCAGAACCTGTGAGAGGAAGATAGGAAACACAGTTTACAAATTTGTACACAATGTTAGCACACATGCACACAGGCACACATGCACGCAGGTGCACATGCACACAGGCACACATGCACACATGCACACAGGCGCACATGCACACAGGTGCACATGCACACAGGCACACTCCTCAGTACAGCAGATACAAACACAGACACACCTGCAATCCAACACATACACAATACTGTTTGAGGGTGGGTGACAGTATCACAAGGAAAAACATCACTGTACATGTGTCAGCATGCAGATTATGTGTTGCACAGGAACATGCAGTGCAAGTGTAGACAGCCCTTGTTAATAACAGTATATGTGTACTTGATGGTTGTGTGTAGTTGTGCAGTGATTGTCTCCACCCTGGGACACAATGTGTACAAGGACATAACAATGTTGTGCAAGTGTTACAAGCTGTGGGTGCATATATTTGCACACACACACACGCAACACATGACGGTGCTACGCAATAACTGCTATGTGTACTTTTGTGGTCAGTGGAACTTGATGTGGTGTAGTAACGTGAGCCATGATCAACATGCTTCTTGTGGTCAGTCAACAATAATAATGTGTACCAGACAGGCAGCTGGCATGCTGTACCTGAAGTGCAGTAACATGACTACATCCACAATTACGCAGCCACTTGTTACATGGGTGTGTAAGGTGGCCAATAGTGAGCATTGCCTAACATGAATGTATTATTTATTCAAGACTGTTGCACAAAGACATGGTAGGCCTCTACCCCTCAGGTATATTATGTGTGCTGCGTAGAGGATAAGTGGGATACTGAAGGGTGGCCATACATCAGGTGTCATAATTGGATATGTGTAGCAGGCTAAGGTGTAGTGTCTATGCCAGACATGTGTGTGTTGTGTACATGTGTATCAGGTATGCCTATACAATGTCCAGTACTGTGTTGCCACACATGTGCGTCATGCTCTGTGTATTGCAAGTGAGTGAGGCAGCTACTGAGAATAATGGGATATGCATAGTCTCACAACAAACATGCACAGCATGCATTATGCGTAGGTGTTACATGTGCACACACTACACATCCATATGACATGCACATGTCATTAGCAATAGTATTGTTATTACACACTCACCAGCTTGGATTGGCTGCCTTGCTGTCACTCCAGCGGGACCTGCAAAGATATGACAGTGATTGCCAGTGGCCACAACTGTGCCATTGATACTGTGAGTATGATAAAGTACAGTAGTACAACAGGTGGCTTTCACAGGTGTACAGATTATGCTCAGAATATCAATCTTGCAGAAGAATAGGCAGGTTAACAGCTACATACACACTACATATCTCACACATGCATAAACTACCAGTACAGAGAACAATTAACTACAGATATGGCATGTTACCTGCACACTCCATTTCAACATGCTGGGTGGCTCCGGCCTCCATGATGACACATGTTTGTGGATGTTGTTGTTGGCCTGGAGCCACAACACTTAGGAGGTGCTCCTCCACACTGGTGAGGGAGGGTGGATAGGTACCCTACCACCTGTGACAAGCTGTTGTCTGTGGATATCAGACGCATGCTGCCAGACATGTCTAATTAAATCACTGCAGTGATGGTGTTCCTGCTCATATGTCCGGTTATGCATGCCTATGTCATTTACCCGATGGACAAGATCTTGCCACAGTGCAGCCCTCTCATGCTGGTTCTGGCTGGTCCTGGAAAACAGCACTGAGAAATTCTGCACCAGGCTCTGGTGGATCTCCTGATCCTCTGCTGCTGTATAAGGTGGGTTACGCTGATGCAACATCACCCTGGAAGGAAAAGAAAAATATGTGAGCAAGTCATGTGGCACACTTAATATTCTAATGTACTGATATCACTTAACTGCCATATATAGCATCTGTCTGTCTATCAGGGGATACACATGTTCAATACCGCATATCAGTGCTCAGCCCACAACTGTCTGACAGTGCCTGCCACACTCCATACAACAAACTAGTATACACCAGCACTCGGCACATTGTTTGGGATACAATGCACAACCTCACACTAGGGTATATATATCAAGCTAATGGATGAAGAATATTGTCATCCCATGCAATGAATGCAATGCACATTTACAGTGTAAACGGTAATTCACCCTAGTCTTTGATGCCATACCCCTACCTGACATATGTGCACAGTTGTTAATATAGCCAGCATACTGCTGTCACAGAGTATACATGCTGCCAGGTACACACACATAACCTGTAACACACATGTGATTGCGGCCATGGTACAGGCATCATTACACACACATTACACATACATACAACATACAAATGTATGACGACACAGAAGAGCATTAACTGTGTACCTTATAGTACTGTGTGCCCCTACTTACAGATACCTATACATGAGGTATGTAATCTGTGCAGACTACAGGAAACACACCAGACAGTG